>NW_021163253.1:0-226824 GCF_004324835.1 Dendronephthya gigantea | reverse complement strand
TGTTAGCTCACGTGTTTATATAGAATACAGCGTGCATATCAGGATTCCTCGTATATTTATTAGTTCTCCTTCTGGAAGAAAACAGATGCTGCTAATAAGAGAAGAAAAACACAGCATATCAGAACTAAAAAGCCTATAAAAGATCATCCTAAAGTGGTTTGTAATATGTTCGTTGAATGATTTTTGAAGTTTCCAAACAGTTATAATAAAACCAGAAAGGTTTGCTGTGTACAGGGCTTGGAACTGGCGATGTAGTTTATTTGTAACATAGAGGTCAGTAACATTTGGTCAGCAATCAATATCAAACGGTTAGCACCGTCACACGATGCAATTTTTTATTAGGGCTAGGGCTTTATATGCATATACATGATTATACTATTGTCTACTATACAAGTTGTTTATTTGTTTCTAATCTAGTTTTTCTTCTTAGAACGGCCAGACTCAATTGGTTGTTTTGCTGGAGAGATTGCTAGAACGTGATGCCATGGCAATTGCTACTCTTACCCAACTGGATAACTGCTATCATTTTGCTGATAAAAATGCTGAGGTTAGTTTTTCTCTCTGTACATGCATGCATTGTCCAGAAAAGATGCCCTTTTACGATCGGTTTAGCAAAGGAAAGAACAATGCGTATTGGTGGTCAATGAACTTTACTCAATGACAGCATAAGCATTCCTACACGAGATAAATGCAAGTTATAATGCATGTACTTCAGTACTAAAAAAATCAATATTCCAAGACAAAGGGGAACATCGTTATGATGGCGAAACTTTAGTAAAGTATGCCTCTTTCTTCTCTGCAATAATCATGCTGTGGTGCTTCCTAGGTTCGACATCGATGGTGTGAACTGGTTGTTAAACACAGGTATATGGCCCTTCAACAATATTCAGCCGGTTTAGCAATTTTACCGAGAGATATTACTAATTATAGTTATTATAATATTTCACATAGTTATTACCCTGGTTATCCTCAAGTTAAAAAATTTCTGATTGAAGATCAAGTAAGTACTTAAGAATGAGAAAACTCACTCATAAAGCATATATATACGGAATCCTGCTAATATCACTTGGAGCATTATTTTCAAAAACTGAATACGATTACCGAAAACTAAGGCCTATGGCAGCATAGCTCACAATAGGCAAGCCTGACCTCAGACATATACATTTCTTATCAACATATCTGCGACATAAAATGTGGTATAATAAGCTGTTAGAAATTAGGTCACCCCCTTATGCATATATATAAAATATCTGACGTTTTCTTAGGGAATGGGGATTTACCTCTTTGGTGAACTACTTATATCACAGCAACCGAAACAGAAACAGTTGGTTTTGGATGTTCTCTCTATCATTGATGGCGAGATGGATCAATGCACGTTGAAGACGGTTCAAGATATGTTGGAAGGAAGAGACTGACGAACATACGTCTCGTCTTCCATTAAACAAAGTCATTAGATTATTTATTAAATATTTTTATTTGATTCGAATGCAATTCTGTTGAAATTTCCTTCCATAGACGTTTTTATATGCACTTAGTAAATTTTTCTATTCCGCTTTTGGTATTACTGATATTCAAGACGCAGATTATTTTTGTCCTTGCATGTGTAAAAGCACGTGATGTTTCCCCCAACCATATGGTGAAAGTAACAACGTATATATCCTATAACTCTATAGCTATGCTAAATTTTCAAGAATTCGTAGCCAAAATTTAAAAATAGCGAGATATCGATGTTAAAAAAAGTAAGCCGGTTACGGTAATGTTTACCCACCTCGCTAGGTGCATGGTTAACTTTTTTCCACATGTCGACATTACGCTGTTTTTCCAGTTGCCCTCTGCGTTGTCCGTGCGCACGGCAACCATGGTTGCACTAAACAGTGGCGTGGCAAGCCTGACGGTTTTCAGGCAAACTATATGTAAACTATAAGTTATTACATTATTTATTCCTCTAGAGATAAATACGCTCAGTGAAATACCCTTGTTGATGTAATATAGAATGCACTCCAAAAGGAAGATGATCTTCGCTGAATTGATGTCACATATGATATTTATATATTTGTTGGATTGAAAAGTAATAAATTGTTAAAATAAATTACAGCTAGTCTCGTGTCATTGTCTATGGTAACTAATCCTGAAAGTAGAGCACCCCCTTAATATACTCCCCACTGGTAACGTCACTCGAACATGCATGCATGCGTAAGAAAATATTAATAGTTTTAGGATGGTATTAGATAGTCAATGGTTTGTTATTCGACATTCAAAAATGACTCGAGTAAAATTTAAGGAAATTTTAATTTAAGCTACGAAATTAGGTTTAACGTCAATAAAAATGCAAAACAGTTGCATTGTAACCAGTGGTATAGAAATGAGATAATAAATGGTCGAGTATTTAAGGCGAGAATACATTAAAAAAAAACAAATCGGTGTTGGCTTTCTATCATATCTCATGGTATATAGCGGTGACGGTCATGGTCTCGCAGTTATGAGTTAGATTTTATGACCACCAGGGCAACTTGCACCTACAACTTAGTAGAATTGTTTTTACTTCTCCTCTTTTGGATATAAGCTGTGCTTCGTTGTTCTTCGAAGTTGGTGATTTGCCAATGAGATGATCGGTTAAAACAAAACTTTTTTAGATTTTAGGCTTCTTACGCGCTTGTAAGAAATATTTCGATACAGGATGCACAGTTTTAAAGAGCGAAATGACATGCTTCAGTATGTTCACTTTTTTTTAAGTTAAAGTAAGATTACATCGTTCTAATGCATATATGGAGATTTACAAATGCTCTAAAGTTTGCAGCAGGTTTGTCCTTGCCGATTCTGAAAATTTTACTGTACAGTTTGGTCTGAAAAAGAGTGACGACACATAGTTAAAATTTGCCCCATGATGCAGATGTGAAGGAAAGTGCTTTTCATATTACGTGAAGCAGAATCGAAGCGAATTTCGTATCGTCAATTTTAGGTAAAACTGTTTTATTTAGTGGATTATCGTTTCATTGAAATCTGGCATACTTACTTCGATAAGAAAGCGGTAAAGAAGAAAGCAAGATCCTTAGGAAAATACTCCTGTCTGGCAGCTTGATTCAGTGCTTGCAACGCTCCTGTTATATCATTACTTGCTGGCTCTAACTTATCTTCACTCTGTATAAACAGAAAATTAGAAAAGTTTACTTTTTGCTGGTCATAACGAAAAAACGCAGTTCTTATTTTCAATTTCTTACGCAATAATAGATTAATGCATAATCTATAATAATATTCACATTCGTTTTCAAAAAACCCTCACTTTTGATAACGAGTTGCTGAAATCCAACCATGCAACTGTGCTCTTAGAGATCACTTTGATAACCAAGCAAAGTAACAAACCTTTAGCAGACCCATGTGGATCAGTAAGCTGTTAATCACAGTTTCAGGTTTACCAGATTTGAGAAATGCTTCTTGGAGAATGACATCTGTAAATATGAATATAATACAAAGGGTCTTTATTGGAAAAATACACACTGTTGAAAGCTATAGGTTTTGAGAACAAATATTTACGCCATTCGCCATCTTCGATATACGTATATTGTTTGACGATGATATCGTTTGATATTTCCTCTTACAAATGCTATAGGCCAGATTTAATCCGGCCATCTTAAATTTAATTTATTTTAATGTTGATTTGAATCCATCATATAATAAACATATTTCACAACAGATGCATGTACATACAGTCACTGAGACAGACACACTGATCTACCTGTGCATGGGATGAAATCATCTGAATTATGAAGAACACATGACGCCTGGAAAATGAAAAACATTTTGTTTAGAGCTAATTGCGCGTAAAAATTGATATTGTTGCCGGTTGATGAAAATATGCAGAACTCAATGAGGCGGTTGCTATCAGGTTGCTTTTTCGACAAATGAAAGCAACTTGACAACAACAACATTCGTGAGGTGCAGCACAATACTCCAATAGTGTTCATGCAGTCCAGTTTTCATCAACCCGTAGTTCTAAAGGCCAAACCTAAGACAAATATTGTCAATTCCCATATTTTTTTCTTTTCCTTTCATGAAAAACGGAGAAAATAGTTAAAACAAAATACCTGAACAAATAACTTGCAAATAACACTTGTATCAGCGATTTTAGTCTGGAAGATAAAAATTTCATTCCCATCACGTGAATTGGAAAAAAATAAAAACAAAATGAACTAAAATAATGCAAAATTTACCTGCAAAGCTTCTTTTATAAGTTCGATTCTGTCAAATTCCGGCAATTTTTTAAAATTTTCTAGCGATGGATGCCCCAAAAATTCTTTAGCAGTTTTGAGATGATTGTCCTACAAAAACATTTCTTTACTAGGTAGAAAAATTAAAACCATGATCCTTAGATAAACAAATATAATCTCAATCAAGCTAGAACACCGCTTTGCTCTTTTAAATTTATACACGAGCAATAAACCTCTCTCTCATAATGACGTCAAATGCGGAAAGCCTGATAACCATTCTCAATGCTGACAATACACAAATTTCATTGGTTCGTTAGCTTTGTATAGCCATTCAGAATTTGTGTGACATCAGGCTTTTCACGTTTGACGTCATTATGAGAAGGGTCCATTGTTCTTCAATCCAAATAATTAACTCAAAGAATATAGACTACCTGTTTCTTCCTATCCCATTTCAAGATATCGTTACTCGCATCAAAAGTCAAATTAAAACAATAATTTATTGTGTTTTAAAGGTTCATATATATTGTAGTCTGAACAATTGTTTCAGGCTACATGAGAAAAAGGCACATATATTTGTACGGTACGGACAATTTTGATTGAAGTATTGTATAATTTTATTAACCATAAATAGATCCGTTATAAAAAATGTTAAAATAATACGGAATAAAAAATTCTAAAAGCATCATGTAGATGCATGTATTGGGGCCAAAAGCCGATATATTAAATAATTAATAATTATGGCGAGCGTCTAGCAGACTAACTCGGAGTGTCGTATACAACCGAGGTAAATTGCTAACTTCATTCAAGTCTGCAATTGAATGTTTGAGATATTTTCTTTGCGCATCAGTACACAATGAATCCACCTAATACCCTGAATACACCTGATAGTATCTTCATATTTTCATCAAACCTTATCTAATTCTTTTTTCTCATCATCAACTTCCTTCTCCTCGACATCTCCTGATTCATTTTCAACTTCATCGCTATCATCTTCGGATTCATCATCATCCTCTTCATCCTCTTCATCTTCTTCATCCTCTTCATCCTCTTCATCCTCTTCATCCTCTTCACCTTCATCATCGCTCATGGAAGCAAGAACATTTTCGTGTTTAAGCTCATTTAACTTCCATTTTATTTCCTCAATACCGTCTTCGCCAAGACAGTTCCCTGGAAAGCATTTTAATAACGTTTAAGTAATTTTACAAAAATAGGAGTACAAGAATTCTTTATTTTCCAAACATCCTGTACAGCATTCATGTTTGTGACATTGCGCATGGACTGCCATGAACAGTAGGATTTATCTGCATGGTGCGCATAAGAAATTATGAATGACATACAATTAGATAATATAGGTCAGTGCATACAATCACATACAACACAACGTTGACTGCATAATTTTGAAAATTTTGAAATCATACTGCACGCGCGCGATAAGTCATATACATTATTGGTCGTACACACTGAGCTATGTAATAATTATATAGCTCAGTGGTCGTACATCAATTCTCGTGTAGATCACGTTACACAAAGTAGAAAATAGATACAAAGCATGAACACAACAAAGTATGCCTTAATATGTGAACGCCATCAGGCTCATAGCCTATTTTAACACTGCAACGTAAGATAGTCCTTTACTAGTAGGATTTTAATTTTTACCATTTAGATCTAATTTCTCAAGGTGAAGTTTGTTTTCCATGGATTCCACAACTCGCATGGCTGCTTCTTTGTTGATCTCGCCAAATGCCAAAACAAGTTCCTGAAATAAAGAGTCAGTCTTCATGACGTATCAACGCTAGACAATTTTTCAGATTGATCCCATGCAGGGGGTTATAAAACTTTTATGTTTTATAGTTAAACCGTAGGTGCCTGTAAAACCGTAAAATACGACTGGCCCCTGCATGGTGGCTGGAGGAACTCAGGATATAGATTTGGCATATACTTGTTAATGACATACTGTATCTAATACGATATACCGTAGCCCTTATAAATTTCCACTCAAAAAAAAACATGAAATGCCGTCCATCAATACGTGCACCATTTAGAGGAATTATAACCATCATGGTGATTGTAAGTAGCAGTTTTTTAAATATGCTCAACTCAAAATTTGTTCTTTCTATATGGGCTTTCTATGCCTATACTTCTATGCCTATGGGCTTTGTATGCCTATGCCTAGGGCCGACTGTTTGACGAAAGTTTAAACCAAAGTTTAAATAACTATAATTATATACTCTCATACATCTTCTGAACTACTGTACATACATCTTATGCTTTAAATGTCTACTTCCATTGAAACTTAAACCTTTACATCGAATATTTCACCTCATTTGTTCAATAAATTATTTTGTTTCCTATGTTGAACGTATCCATCGTTTTTAAAGCTAAACGCCTTTGGAACACTCGGTCCCTGGTTTTTTTGATCATTGGAATGACTTTGGTTTGGTAAAAGGTATTTTATTTGACAAATGCATCATTACCTTTAATTTAGGGACACTGTTTTCTAAAGCCTCTGCAATTGCTATTGCACCCTTTGACTTCACTAAACAATCGCCGAAGTTGATAACTTCTAAATCTGGAAGACTTGGAAGAATCTAAAGAGACAATGTCTTTTACATGAAACAGTCAAATGACGTTTTAAATATGAAGTATTTTAACACTTAAAACATTACATCTTACCTTTGACATTGCAATTGCAGCTTTTGAAGTAAAGGTATTATCGTTAAGATTCACGACCTAAAACGCAGGGTTGAAAATTCGTATTTATTTAACGTGGATACATATCGGCTCGACTTCCTATCGATTTAAATGCTAGAAAAATTAGAAACCGTTCCACCTACTGGAGTGTGACGAATTCAAACAACGCAGGTTACGGAAATCTCATCGTTACGCAAATTAACACAAAAAAAAACGAGAACCAAACTTCCGGGGTGACACATTTATCTACTATATGTTCATCAGTTGCATGACAGTAATCAGTATAAACATATCAACAATGAATATTTGCATACAACTACACACCTTTAAGCCTTGGTTGCTCTTAAAAGACCCAGCTAAAGCAGCCACACCAGCGTGGTTAATACCATTTTGCGGCATGGATATTTCTTCAAGGCTTCCTATTACCTACAAGAGCGTTAACAGCGCCAGTCTGGGGATGAGATCACCTAGTTTTCACTTGGTAACATTCAAGGACTCTTTACATATCAGTTCTCAGGCTTGCAATATGGTGGTGTTTAACATGATAGTGTTTTATTTATTCATCTACCTTGAAGGCTTTTGCTAGAGCAGTAGCTCCTTCATTTTCCAACCTGTTCCTTCCAGCAACAAACACTTTTAATTTTAGAGGACGATGATTGTCAACACTAGCTTTGTGGCATTCTAACAAGGCATCTGATAATATCTACACAAAAAAATATTTCTGAACATTTGTAACACCCCTCAATTAAGTGGTCTAGCTACAGCTCTGATTGCCCCACAGACACTTCCTGGATTTATTTGATTTTTCTGTACAATACTATCCTGAACACACAGACAATACGTATTAATTGATAAACTAAATTATATAAATTAGACAAACCTGACCACCGCCTATTCCAAGACCATTATTGTTAAATTTTAAAACTTCCAATGAGAAACAAGATGGACTGGTCAAAAGTTTTTTGACAGATCTCACACCATCTGGACCAAACGCATTATCACATAAATCTAATTCAGTCAAATGTGCACCAGCTGCTATGACACCATCACCTAAACTTTCCTAAGATAAAATATCAAAGAATGGTATATTAGAAAAGCATGTTCTAATACATACATGTAATATATGTTACATCAAATCCATTCCAAGGTGCCAAGGGTGAATTACAAGGACTTGTAAGCAATCACATTATCCAGACTAGAACTCAAACTATACAAGTCCAAACAGCTAGTATGTTATGCTTTGTATAAAAATAACACATTTGTTTTTCTTACAATGGTATTGATGATGTTGAGAAATAGAAAAAGTGGGTAGATTATCCTATTTGAACACACTATGTAATAGTATACCTGCTTGTCACTAATTGTAAATTAAGCAATGTAGAATAACTTACCAATGCTATAGGTATTTCTGATCTCAAACGACCAGTAAACATATCATTCCAGAGAGCTCTCTGTAGAAGAATATGCATCATCACTATAATATTTCACTATAATATTTCACCTATTGTGAATTCCAACAGGATAACAAATGGCATTCTCAAATCTCTTGATTAAGGATCCACATAGAATATGACAATGAAACTAGTCCATGCTTTTCCAACATGGAACCAGTTAATAAAGGTTTGATTATATAATAGCATCATATATTATTAGAGAGGTTAAGATACCCCATTTTTGGTATATGGGTACAGGTAGCCATATTTTGTCCATTGGAATTTCTTGTTGTTTGCACATTTCAAGACATAAATAATGCTTACCTCGATCAAGAGGTTAAAGTCGACTAGAAAGGAATTGTCAAGTTAATCTTCGAAAAAAATGAGAAACACTGATGGAAATTCATTGAAAAAAATAAGGCTACCCGTACCTGTACACCGGAACCGGGGTATCTTAACCTCTCTACTAATCATCAGTATTCATATCAGTGAAAATATCTACCTGAAACTCTTGTCGTTTTGACAGAGCACTACCAATGGCCTTGGCAGCCTCAATACCCAAAGTATGTCCTTCAAGAGTAAAAGCTTGAACATCTTTACTTTCCTCAATTGCTTTTATAACTTCAATAACTACAAACAAACATTTATAATTAACTTTGCACTATTTCCAATCCATTACTACCTTCTACAGTAGGTCACATATGCATGACTGACAGCTCAAAAATGGCCAGCTCTAAATTAGCTGCATGAATCAGAAATTCTTATATGCGAGAACTCTAACCATGAGCAACTCTGATCATTCTAAGTCCATCAGACCTTACGTTTGCTTCATGATTTCCCCTCAAAATTAGTTCCTTATCCGTGCTCTGAACCAGTGAATGGCCAACAGATTAGTTGAATGGCCAACAGAGTAACGGCAGATTAGTTTTGACAATAATAAAATTAGTTTGACAAGGTTTCTCATATTTATATCAATGTGACCAGCAAAATATTGAAGGTACCTACCATCCTCAGCAGTGTTTAACTTCCGTCCCTTGTCAGGCAATCTGACAATATTGATCTGTTTAACTGATGTTTTCTCTAACAAACCAGTCACATCGTCAACCTCATTTCCCAATGCCATTTTTAAGAGAGTATATAGTTATAGTTTTTACTGTAAAGTTCAACACACATGCATCATAGTACTGCAAAATGCAAATTTCTAAAATTCAAAGATCTCCCACGTGAGAAAAGCTCTGTAGAACTGTAGACGAGTGAGAAGACATTTAAATAAATCAAAGTAAATGACTGTGCAATATGAAGTACTTAACTACTGTGCGCTAAACATCTGCTGATCGACGTTACAAACTGCGCATGGCCCACTGAGCTCTATACATACAGTCACAGAATATGCCATGCTTGCAGTGCCGTTTAATCAATCAATCAATCAATCAATCAATCAATCAATCGTTTAGCTTCAAAGTACATTCGTTTAGTTTTGATCGAGCACACAGAATATGCGTGCAATGTCGTTCAACTTTGATCAATTGGTGATTATTAAAAAAAATTAAAATTTTATTACATAAACGTATAGTAAGTAGACGATTCTTCAACATCTGATCCTGCGCCGATTCTTCAACATCTGATCCTGCGATGATCCCTCATCATTTAATTCAAAGTTTATTCAACTATATTCCGGTTTCGCCCACCGTACAAACGTGTTATTTAAAGATACAAAATACACATATATTAAAATTATTAATAGAGCAATACCAGTATTCACCTTCCCAATCTTTCGGCGCCGTAGTTCGTTTTAAAATGAAATAAGCGAAGAAAAACAAGTAAACAGCTCAATGAAAACATACCCAAGATATAGCATCTGTACTGTAATCTTCTGTTCTGGCTATTCAACATGGCGATGAATTAATTTGGAAAGCCAAAGTTCAAGCCAAAATCGATTCTTTCAGCCTACCATGTTTATGTACCTGAGCAAAGATTCTTCCAACTTTTCCCAATACTTCTTCGGGCAATCCTTTCTTTTTAAAAAACTACGAAGTGTGACTTTCGTCTCAAATTCAAGCACCTCTTATTACCTGGAAAACATTCCAACGGACAATGCATTTTATACATCGACGACGTACATGCAGTTAATAGTCTGTTTTAAATGTCGTGCCTCTCATGTGCCGAACAACATACACATAAACAACAATAGATAATGAGGTATCCATATTGATTACCTTTGAAATGGATTTGAGGTGTTGAAACGAGTAAATTACATGATTCCCCCTATATTAACTATGTTCTGTCACAGTTATGGAGTAAACGGCAAGACCACTCAGCAGGGCCGAAGTTAGAACGATACGATAATTGGGGAGGGAGTGGTTTTTCATATATTTAGTTCCCTAAGTGCAATAGCTTACAAAAGGAATCTTTGGGGCAGAACTGGATATATTTATGACACAGTAATAACCTCCCCCCTTAATTATCGTTCTAGTTATTCAGGTAAGAGTTTTTTTGTCTCACGCTTGACAGTACAATATTTGCCGCCAGTCGAATGCATTTTCCAGCAAATCAGAACATAGTTTCTGGCTAACGCGTACGGCAGCCAGTAACTGATTCAATATACAGCACCGGGTGGCATAGTGAAGTGGCCCTATACTGTTCTCTACCTATACTGTGATCTTGGTATAGTCGTGTTACTCTTGTAGTCGTCCTACAATAGCATGTAATTCTTTTGTTTCGAAATTGGAAGACTCAAAATCATCTTACACTTTGTTAAATCTCGGGTAACTGGGCTCATGTAAACAGCTGCTAATTGATAATGAAAATAATACTTAAAAATTAAAATTATCCTTCTCTTTTATTTACACGAATGAGGAATGTTGATTTATCAACATTAAAGTAAATATAATTATAACCTCTGTGAACATGCAATTTAACATTATTTGCCTTCGATTATTCCTTTTTAATTGGAGATTAATTTTTGTCAACATTTCTATACAAAAAAAAAGCTTTTAGTTGAAGGTAGAGAATATTAGATAGTTGCCGGAAAGGTTTATATAATGAGACGATATTTGAAGCATTTGGCACGCTGCTTTTCTATGAAATGTATTTTTTGGATCGCATGGATCCTGTCTTCATCAGTGATTTATTTTAAATGGCCTGACCGACCAACGCACCTGCCAATCTGTCAATATAGATAGATCGAAAACTAATCTCTGAAAACTGATCTGAAATCTACACTGAAAAACTGATCGCTTGGAAAATGTATTTGCATGTGGGACGCTGATTTAAGCAGTGTCGTTATACGTGGTTATATTATGCGCAAGGCCTGATTCTCAATAAGGGACTGGATAATTTTGTACGTTTTGGGACCGACTTGTATGTGATTGGAAAAGGCGTGTATTTTTGAGTGTTAGCTTGTAGCGCCAAAAATTTTGAAGTAGAATATAATTGCAATTAGTTTCTCACAAACCAAATTAATTATTTTGGCACATTTTGGGCTCTTTTTAATTTAGAAAAACACATTCGCATTTTATAAGTGTGTACAAGGACACGCTATTTTAATGCCTGGAGAAAGTGTTTTTTCTATTCGACAATGAATATCAATTAAAACATCAATAAATTGAGTAAACGTAATTTATCTTATATACATTTACAGATGCAATGCGACGAACATAATGTCTCAAGAATTTCAGTAAAGGCTTATTTCCACTGTCGCGTTTTTTGCACGCACGTATACGCACGTAAAAGTTTAAAATCATTTAAATGATACTTATGAAATCAGCGATTGAATAGATGCATAGGGTTGGATACTCTTAATGATTTGGTGTTTTTTTATCTAGGATAAAATTAATCATACATACAACAGCTTAGAAGGTTTTAAGCTTTTACGTGCGTGTACGTGCGTGCAAAAACGCGACAATGGAAAGCATGCAGCCCTAAATCTCAAAATACATTTACATACGTTGTACGTAACATAACTAAAGACACCATACAATATAACCAAGGATGGCTTCGATTACCTTCTCAAATCTCAATTGAATCATATATAGAATAAACATAATTTATCTTATATACACTTCAACTCCTAGTGTTCAGATTAAAATATTATTGATATTTAAACAACTGTTAGATGAGACAAAATCATTTTCTTGTATACTCTTTATAAAATTGTTACCATGCATTGACCACACGATCATATAGCCATTTGCATCCTCTGCGTGCACACGGCCCTTGGAAAGAGGTGACCATTGCTCAAAAACAAGTCTTAAAGATTTTAAGGTACGAAAATTTAGAATTCAGTTTATTCATCAAATTGTCCGCCTTTTACACATGGATATATTATACTATGGTCAGCGTTAGACGAATATTTAAAAAGAGCTTGTAGCTGGTTATACCATGCATCAGAAACCAGAGGCGGGATTCGGGTCTTATCGGTTGTTTTACCCGACAAGTAAACCGTGAAGTAATGGCACCTTTTCGCGCTTTTAACCGACCAAAAAGATTTTCAGTAGAACAATAGCGAAGGAATTCGGGAGAAGTAAAATTTAAAAAACTTTAAGATCTCCATATTGGCCTGAGTGAAGATCATTTTCAATTAAAAACCAATTAAATCATGAGTGAGGCAGGTTATACCAATTTCCCCTATGCTCTCGCCTAGCACTGTTACGCTTAGAAAGACAGTGGGTGATAGGGGATCTTTCATAATTTTCATGCTGCACGCGTATTTGAATTTTTAGTACTTTATTCTGTAGAATGAATTTAATCAGCGGATATTTCATGCTGTTTCTTCTGGCGTTCGTCCTCACAGAGCGTAAGTATAATCACGAGCAACACTATATGGTTTATATAAAGTCCAACGTTATAATTATTTTTTATTTTTTAAGCAACATTTTCAGCATCTGTTCACACGATCCAATTTTGTCGGATCCAATTTTGTCGCATCCAATTCACTTTTGAAAGTGAAAATGATATAATTTAATCAGGGTGGCACATTTTATATTCTGCGTTCCGTTGTGAATCACAATATCACATAATAATTTGAGTCAATTAATACAATATTTTTAGTTGTTTCATGCGAGGATGATTACCATACAATTCTCGGGAAAGCCATTTACATTCCAGAAGAAGATCTCCTAGGTTCCATTCCAAATGGATTGACCTTTTTTAGGGATATTGAAGAGCATTGCCAACGAAAGCTCAAAATAGCGACGACAGCTAAAGATCAGACGTATTATAGAAATACCGAAGATTTTTACAAAAGCATTGCGACTGAGACAAATCTTAAAGCTGGTTACGAAGGCCCCTTCTCGTTGGGACTTACGCTTGATATTACTTCTAAATCGATCAGCGGTACATCACGTGAAGTCAGTGGAACATCAATTAACCTTGCAACTAAAGCTTTTGTCCAACAATTCTCACCCAATTGCCTGTATACAGCCTCCCTTGGATCTTCTGTGGTGCGAGACTTTGCAGCTTTACCTACACAAATTAAAAATCCCTGGCACAAGTCTTCTTGGCGCGAGTATCATCATTTCTTAGAAAGACATGGCTCTCATGTCATCACTTCTGTCACATTCGGCTCCAGTATTGACCAGTATGCATTCGCTGAAACAAAGTCCTCCTTTTCATCGAAACAATTTACCGTGAAAGCGTGTGCCTCCCTTGGTGCAGGTGTTGGCCCTGGTAAATTGTCTCTGTCAGCATGCTCTGGTGTCACCAAAGACGAAGTAAAAAAATTGTCCAATTCCCAAATGAGTACATCAGTGGTAGTGCGTGGTGGGTCAGTCAACTTACGAAACAGACTTCTATATGACCGTTCTAGTGATCTTATCATCCAATTTCTAACCGAAGGTCATACTCACCCAACCCCTATAGCCTATACTCTCACGCCAATCTGGGAAATTCTGCGTCGTCACCATACGCTGACTTCGGAGAACAAGAATACCTACGTTCAAGCAGTTAACCTTGAGTATTACTTCGATGGTTACTTGAACTTTGGTTGTCCATATCAACCAAGCAAGCGCCCTGGCACACCACCAATACAGAAGTTCGACTACGCCTCCCACTCAACATCCTCTAACCCAGTCTTCCAATGTTCTCTCGCATCCCAAGGTTGCCATCACGACAATGATTGTCGCTATCAAATTGGCGTAAAATGTGAGTGCAGAGGTTCATCTTGCATCCGTCACGGGCAGACCAAATTACCCAATGGCAAGAGCCGAGCAACAGCCTCGCCACATTACCAAAGGAGATGGTCTTGGAACGGATGCGACTGGAAATTGTGGGGATCACGATGTGCCTGCCGCCATCCTAATCCAACACGACGTATTATTTTTTGATTGCGAACTAAGGACTTGGTCGTTTTAGTTTAAACTACTTGCTTAATTAATAAACGTTCTTAACTTTAACTTCTTTCACATTCAGTGTCATTACAATCAATTCGACCGATAATGGTGTATTTCTTTTCTGTTACTATAGTTGTCAATAAATGACAAAGGTACTATTTAATTGTTTTCCATTTTTCTTGAGCTGAAATTATATTTTGAAGAGTTAGTTTTTCATTTTCCTTGAAGAGATATTGTTTACTGTTCATGAAAAATAGCTTGCATGACGCTTGACGGAATTACTTAAGAGTTAAGTGAAGAACATGCACCATATATTATAGTCAAACATTCTGCTGTGCTGCGTATTAAATTAAGAATATTAATGGTCAAATTCTTGTATACAAAATATATACTCTAGAATGTATTTTTACATATTCATTTCCCTAGGCCTAGCAAAACCCCGATCGCATTAAAAAAAGTCACATGCATGCATTAAAGTATTGAGAAATCATTGCGCGTCTTCTCAGTTATTTAATGTTATTCATAAATCGTATCAACGCCTTTTAAAATTTAACTTGCATGGGCGGTTCTTCAAAATATGACATCTTATAATACAACGAATTAGACAATTTTTCCAGGAATTTTCTGGTTAGTTTGATTGGCTTGATTTATACTAGAGACGGATCATCCGTCTGGACGAACTTGAGCAAGCGAAAATAGTTCGCCTTCTAGTTCGTCTGTGTATAAACACGGGCAAACAGGGATCATCCGTTAACACGAATTATCTGCGAGTATAAATACGGCATGTGAACGAACTACAGAAAAACCGATACTTCGTAACACACATTCAGCGGATTTCGCCAAAAAAATCCAATATGACATAGTTCGTCTAGATAGTTCGCCTGTGTTTATACTTAGACAGATGATACATCTGCAGATGATACATGGCTAGTATAAATCGGGCCATTAATAAACTGTTAAATAAAACCCACGTTAAGAGGCTGACAAGCTGCAAGAGTGTTGAAATGCATTATTGCATGGTTGTTATATTGTCAATACGCATCATAAAAAAATTAAATATAATTTCTATGGACAACTATATATACAACCCAGGTGACTAAGATTAGTTTCTACAATAATTTTCCCTGTGTTTCCCTACAAATAAACTACCTTTGCGATAATATGGGCATTGAGCCTTTCGATTTGGACGATTGAATTGAGTTTGTTTCATAATTTCCGTCCTCGCTATGGTGTTTCTTCCCTCGAGACCACCACTTCTTTTTAAATCCTGTGTTTTTACTCTCTGAACTGGAGAATGAATGACTCTTGGATTTGTCATTCCAAAATGACCCATTTTCACCGGAATTCTTTTTTTGTAATTTTAACTAATTGTTCCCCTCAGTAAGAACATCAGTGATGTCTTGTTGACTGAGAGAATACTCGGAATCAATGTTTCGTTCAAATTCACTCCCGCTGCAATCATCTACACCGTCAACAGATTCAGTGTACCTGCCATTTACATCATCTCCGTTACATTCCAATTCTTCGGTAGTAGGCCGCTCACTCGTTCTCCCACTCGGATCAGAGGAATGTCTTTCATATGACTTTCCCAACGTTTGGTAAGGAGAGGGATTCTCTTCCGCAGTTAAAAGTGAGGGATATGTGTATACTCGATGATACGAAAGGGATTCGCGAGAGGTAGTGCCAGCTGATCCTAATCCAGCAGCCGACTTGACAGACTGCCCTAGTCGTGATGCATTGACGGGTGAGTCAGTCGACTCATTGCATAAAAACGACGTACAAACACCAAGTTCAAGACGACAAGATGTTTCTATTTGTTGCCAACGATATTGAAGTTCTTCTAAGTCACTTGTTACTTCTGCCAACGACGTTCTACAGTACACAAAAACATTACTCAATACTGAAATCGATGTACGAAAAAACGAGACAAACTATCCACCTGGGACCAAATTGACGACATAGCTTGTAGTTATATCATTATCAAAGGGTTTTATTAAGGGTTTTATTATTATTGTTTTAACTAAGTTCCACATCACCACGCCCTCTACGCGTTGTAAAATCACATTGTTGTTTTTCAATAAAGTCCGGCCAACACATATTCGGGAATTGTTGGGTGAACGAAAATATCGTCACATTCTTCGGTTTGGGAATTTTAAATAACTCACCGAGCTGCAAGTATTCTTTGATCAACATCATCAATATTTTGATCATGAGCAAGACGCAATGCACCAAACATTGAACCACGTTTACGCTTCAATCTGTAACACTAAAATGAAAAACTAGTTGTCATTTTTGTTAATTGGGCCTGTTTGAAACGTACTTCTGATGTACGGAATACCGAAGAAGACCTTTATGCATCTGTTCGGAAAAAGGTGGGAGGTTTTCATTTCAAATACAAAACGATAGGAAGTGGCAAATATGCAAACCATTCGTCAAGACAAACAATTTTTTATACCGGCTTCAGTCAGTAAGATTATTTTACTTTATACAGTCACTGCATGTATACGCCATGGGTCCGCAAAATTGGTCTGCAACGTAATACTAGTCCTTTGAAAAAAAGGCTTTGTTCAGCGACTGGTTCAGGCTTACAATTTTTAAAAATGCAATTATAGCTATAAACAACAAAAAAACTATTATACTTCGAAACATTGCAAGTTCAAATTGAAAACTCGGAGTAGAAATGGAAAAAAATGATGACAACACAACGTATAGAAAACGACGATGCAAGACGTAAGTATAACATACAGCATCTTTGGCTTCTTCCATCTTCTTCATTGCAACGTTACGTCGATACTGGAAATTTTTCACCTCTTTTTGATATGTGATTCGAAGCCATTTCTGTAGAGAGGAACTCATTTCCGAAGACAAATACTCAACTTCTTTTTCTGCTTTCTGCAGTGCCTCTCTTACCTTAATAGTAATTATATATACTTCTAATTATTCCACAAATTTCGAGGACCATATTTACTTCAAAATCAATACGGAAATATTTATGGTTCGGAGTTGTTATTGTTGTGTACTTATATTATACCATTGTCGACAAGAGAAAACTTATTTATATACAACGTAAAATGTTTACTGCCTGTAAACATAAGCACGCCTTAGCCTTACAATAGGCCTAGTTTTTTGGCTAATCCCTGTAGAGTACACGCGTAACTATCCTTAGAACAGGTGGTCTGGACTTCTCAAAAGTGCAGAAACAAATGACGTAGACATGCAATACCTGAACCAATTCTTGTTCAGCCAATTTAAGTCGAGTGTGAATTTCTTCCGAGTGGTCTTCTCGTGCCTCTCGAAGACGCTGTGCTTCACGCTATAGAAAAGAAACAACTAAGAATTATTGTGGTATACGGGAATAACGCGGGATAACTGCATGCATGCATGTGAGGGAGATGTAAGCATGCATATGTTGGAGTGGGTCGGGGTAGCGATACAACCTTAGAAAGAGTGTATTGTATTGTATTAATTTTAATCACACAACATTCCCCCAGAAATCAACCCTTCAGAAACAACTCCATGCATATCATAGCTATACAAATATATGTATAAAACTTTAATTAAAACAGAAAAAGGGATGCAGCTATCAGGGCCGTAAACTAGAACGATAATTGGGGAGGGGGGGTTGTTTATTCATATATTCAGTTCTGCCCGACGGATTTTCATTGTGAGCTATTGCACTTACAAAAGAAATCCGTCGGGCAGAACGGATTATATGAATAAACACCCCCCCCCCCCCAATTATCGTTCTAGTTACGGTCCTGCCAGCTATATTCGGCTCTTCGTTATACCAAGTTATGGCTCTTGCCAAGTTAAATCGAGGAATATTTCGTAATATTTACTATAGTAAAATAATTATATATCAAAATATAAGAGATAAGAAGTGTACCTTAGCCGCTTCAATTTCGTCTTTGAGATTACTTTCCAATTGAAACTTTTCTTGTTGAACTACTTGATGATTTGTCTCAGCTTCTTTAAGCCTTGTCAAGCAAATGTTTTAGGAGTATATTTAATCGTGCATGTATTAGAAATAAAATAACTTAAAAGAGTAAACTTGTTTTCAATTCCAACACACAATAACTATGCTATCGATTTATACCCATGCAGATAACCACAGTAATTTAAAAGCGTGGCTTAAGTGCATCGTTTGCATTTGTTAAGTTCTTGTTCTGTGGTATATTTCGTCTTAAAATGTATGTTGTACCTATTTTGAAGACTGGTTAGGTTTTTCTCTGCATCTTGCAAAAATTCTATATCTTTCGTCATGGATTCCATTTGCTTTTGAGCTTTACGTTTTTGTACATTGGAAAACCAGAATCCCATCATTGCAACAAGAACCATCAACCCCAATACGAAGTCTTTTAAATAGTTATGCCCTAAACATATTAATTCGGGGTAAAACAAATTTATAAACTATCTAATCTGTATAATTTTATCCTATATAGTTGAGTACAGAAATTAAACTAGTTTTTAGAATTGTGGTCAAATTATATCATTTACGTTGAAAGAAGGAAGATGAGATATTTTGTACATCGTTTAATAAACCTCACACTTATTTTCGGTTACGTTTCCAAAAAAAGACGGCTCAATATACAGCTATTAAAGGCATGTAAAAAAGATTCAATAAATGTCTGTAACTTAGCAGATACAAAATACGTTTCTCGAGATATTCCTGAGCTATTTGTGTAAATGCCCAGAGTGGAAGGGGTGAAAAATCAGTATTAAGATACCAACAGCAAACCTCGTACTAGGGCTTGTACGCAGGCCGGTTTTGTGTTGCACATCTAAATGTGATATTGTCCAATAAACAGATCGAACTATAGCAAGAAATCATAATGCAAAAAAGATGAGCTTACTTCTGGGAGCACCAAAGAGAACAACATCCATTGCTCTTAATGCAATCTTTTTTCTCTCAATTATATTTGTAATTTTCAAATCATTCAACAATATACCATCGACCGGCGAAGCCAACCTACACAAGATATATACTAGCTAGTTCAGTAAAATAGCTAGTGCCATAGGGAACATTCCTTAAATTATATAATGAACCCGTTTGACATGCGCTTAATTGTAGCTACAATGCCAATAATAACATATTTACTATATATAGCTCGTTGTAACTGCTCTAATAGCTCGAATGCAGAAATTATATTTGATGATATATCTATGTAAAGACCCTATATACAATGCAATATAGCTACCTTGGTAGATGATGTCCATTTATTTTGTTTTTCGTAAAGACTTCAACATGTTGGGGCAAATTAACATCATGTGTTAACCAGTTTGCAACATCATGAGGTGACCATTTACTGACTACGAAGAAAAAACAGAATCTATAAACTCGCATAAGTTCTGTTCCAATGATGAACGTAGTTGGAAACAAGAGAATTTACACCAACAGTATTATCAATATAGGTATACAATAACTTTCACAGATTTACAAATATATACCTTCACTTTTTTGCCATGCTTTCCAGAGATCATTAACACTAATCGAACCATCACCCGAATGAAACTTTGAATGACGTTTATGATCTTTCACTTTCAATTCATGTTTTAAAAACTGAAAAAAAAATTGAATAGATCAACTTGTTTGAAGGGCCTGAAGTCAATGATGTATTGGACACATCTTCGATTGATATAGGTGGTTTTATCAACCACCAATAGTTGAAAAAACATTTCATTGTCGCAGTTATTTTTCTTTTTGTAGCCTGAGCACAGTTTTTATTTCAAACGTAATAGACCTTATCGGTAATTATGTCACAACATTATCGTTATTGAGAACCACCTTAAATGAGATGGATTTCAAGTTTTACGATCGCAGGCTATGTTCAAAGATGCAAACATTCCTCTTTAACACATGAACAAAAAATAATTTTTTATTTTGATCAATAAATTTGAAAAATGTGCTCAGCACAAATGGATCAGAATCACTGATGGAAGATGACCAAGGGGATTAGCCACAAACTAGAGGTATTTCAGAATAGATGCCTACGGAGAGTTTTGAACATGTTTTGGCCAAATAACATCTCAAATTCAGGAGGAGTCAGAGCTATACACGAAAGAACAAGCACCAAGCCAATCACCCTTGTAGTTAGACAAAGACGATGGAGGTGGATTGGACATGTCCTCTGCATGCCACCAACGTCCCCGCCAAGAATCGGTCTCGGCTGGACCCCTGACGGCCGAAGGCAGAGAGGCATTCTTTCCAAGTGTTTCCAGACCTTTTACATGTTATATTTATGATAAAAGTTGACTTGAATATTGTTTCTTGTATTATTCCTCTTTAATGAGGGATCGGTGAAATTTAGGTCGCTCCCTTGCACGTCGGAGTTAGGATCGGCGAGGCGCGCAAGGTACCGTAGTGTCAACGCGCACAAAGATGAGGATCTTTCAAACATCAAGTCAGTCCTACTGTATGGAGCAGAAATATGAGGAACAACGAACAGAATACCAACCACCTGTTGCAGCGTATACCAACCACCTGCCAGCCGACTAACATGAGATCTGGCATAGAACATTGGGTTGGATTGAGCACATGTTAAGAAAGCCTGCCAACAACACACTCTGCAGTCGCTCAAGTGGAACCTTTGAGGAAAATAGAAGAGAGGAAGACCAAATCCAGAAGACAGCAATGACAGTTGGAAACAGCTCAGGCCAGAAGGCTCAAATAGGCTCAGGCTGTTCTAGATTGCCTGTGCTTAATTTGAAAGTAGCAAAGAGTTTAAGAAGAAGAGATGTTAGAGTTGAAACATCTTGTAAATACGTCTCTCTCATAGTTTGAATTGCAATTTATCTACATCGATAAATAATTTATCATTTGAAAAGCATCTTTATTTATTTTAATAAATTGTATGAATTATTTATGCAATATTTCTAATTAGCTCTTTGTATGATAAGATCAATGTATGAAATTGTCATTTCCAAGTGTGACTGCATAATGTGTGATATGACTTTTTCATTATCAAAGACTTATTTTGTTGTTATCAACCCCATCATTTGGCTTTGGTTGAAAACAACAGACTTCAGCTTGATAATTCTTCATATCATGTTCAACCTCATTCAATAATTGTTAATGATTTGATTCATGAGCATGATGGGCAATACGTGTAATAGGAGGGGCAAAAATATGATGAGATGTATATAAATTGGCAGTCAATCTGGCCCCAAATCCTATCAATCTGCTTGAATCATGATCAATTGTTGTACAACATCTTTGTTCAAAAAAATATAAAAATGAGACAATTAGGTGCTACAACCGTGGTGCTACTAAGATTATTGCCAAGGCCTCAAAATATAACTTCTATATATAACAAAATACTTATAACTTGAGCATTTAATTCCCACAAATTTGAAATAATTGATACCCAAATTGCCACAACTCTTGCACTTACTGGGTTCACAGTTGAGAATGGTATTTAAAGGCTGATTGTAGACATTGAAATTCTAATGTTTGTAACTATTTGAGTTAACTATTTGAGATTTGTTACGACTAGAAACTATTTAACAGTCTATATATTAAACAACCAGGCTATATTGATCAATGATTTAGACAATCTAGTTATTCACCTACCTCCTCAGATTCAGAAAAATCCACATCACCATCATTATCATCATCCAAATGGATGTGAAGCTTTTGAACAGCATCAAACTCAAGCTGAGTTTGCTCAGTGACTGTATCATCTAGTAATACGAAAAGAATGCACACTTCATACATCATTCAATCCTGTTCAAAAATAGCACATTATATAAAAACTTTAAATTTGATGGCAGAATGACCTGAACACCAATTTGCTATTATATACCCGGTACTTGATACAAAGGGCTGCCTCAAAAAAAACTGCATTAGTCCAACTCCTCAACCCCAACCTATTCCCACTAGGGGCTTCTTAGGGCCAATGACTATCTCTGCACTCACCATGGCCATGTCACAAACATGCCATTCAGTATTATCATCAAAATCAATCACAAACAAGCGTTTTATTCAATGTGATTTAAATTTAGTATGTTTTATTAAGTGAAAGAATTCTAGACAATAAAAAGATCATAATAAATATCGCTAATAGATAGAATTGATCGTGCCCAAAAATTGTGAGTGAAATTTTGTGAAAACTATTTAAAATAATTCAATTTACCTATAAAAATAAACAAATGATATGGCAATATCGAATTATTATTAGCTAAAGCTAAATAATCCCATGGATATTATATATTGCTTTCATCACACAGGCTAATAAGTGCTGCGTGTTCAAGTAAGCTTAACCGCAAACTCTTCATGTCATTTCATCAATCCATACCAGACAAATGGGTACAACTGAAGATAAACGTTCAAGGGGCAATACGTTATTATAAAACAAAACGATATAAATTATATCCCCCTGGTCAACTCCAGGCCAGCATCCGCACGACGCCTACCTTGGGGTTTAACATTGCTTGTAGCCTTCTCCCCTAATAATTCAAATACCACGTAACAACAACAAAGGAAAAGAACAGCACCAATACGAATACAGTTCATGTTTGCAACAAGCTGTAGGAAAATATGAATACGTTGCCATATGTTGCAGAAATTTGCCGCAATAATTCCAGCAGAGAAACTGAGAAACTTTGAATACTATTAAAATATTAAATTGTCGGAAAATTACGAGGCTCTCCGAACATCTTTACGAATGGAATGTAAGAAAGTTAGAATATTTTTCAATAGTTCTTGCAAATCTGTAACAAATAAAAACAAGGATAATAATCGCTTAGAAAGAAAATCTAATATTACTATCAGTCAATTTTATCGTTTATTGAACTCTTTATAAAATTGAAATTTCACAATGGTCGACACCCTTCGTGATCTTTCTATCCATATGACGTCACACTTCCTGTGGCCAGAGTCTATGTGACACGTAACTAGGAAGGGAAGCAAGCCATATTGTTTGAGATATTTTTATTTTGTAAAGATCGGATTATGATGGGACCTACCGAGCCTTTAGGTTTGTATACTTCAACTTCTTATACTTTAGTAAATAGTAAATTAAATAATATTTTAAGAATAAATGTTCCGTATATACGTATATGTGTTTATATACAGTGTATGTTCTATTATTTTTACTATTCTATACTATCTAATTCTTCATTCGCTATTCGTCGTCGATACTAAAATTCTAATTTCTTACATAAAGGCTAATTTGCCACAAATGTTCCATGGAATGAGAAAAAATGTTTTAAAAACAGATTATTCACCGGTCGCCCGGGTTTAACAAGGATATTAACGATCTTTTCTCATAAAGATTTCAAAGTTGACGAGTAGATCAGTCAATATCCTTGTTTACAAAGGAGATGTTTTCTTGTAATTTTCTCTCTATATGTAGAGCAAAGTTGAAGGCGAGAAATAGGGGTAAAGATGTATTTCAGTACACTTCGATAGTGAGACTTAGTTTTGTAAAAATTTATGTGTTTTATGCATTAATCGAAACATGAGAATACTGCGTTTCGTTTGGTAAATAATTAATGTGTATGATCGAAGACGTGTACGTTTCACCGACTGAAATTTAAATTTGTTTTTACTCTTAGCATCTGGCGTTATTGCTTACAATGGCGACTCAGAACGTGGATGGAATGACCCTCCAACTCTATCTTTCAATACCGTTACTGGCTCAAAGAAAGGACCAAAAATAGACCTAAGAAAACGGGTGTCACACCAAGAAGCATTAACAGGCCGTAAAATAACATCTCCACTAAGTCAAAACCCACAAAATATAATGTATAATCAAGGAAATAATGTGGCTAACGGTACGTAAGCGATATATCCAGTATGCCTTCAAAAAATATGTCGCAGATGACTGTATTATGCCATGTTTATATGTTTCATAGTTACCGTTTACTCAATACTTTCAATGGACGCCCACATGATGCTACTAAGTTGATAATAATTCGTCAGTGGAATAAACTATTTTCATCATATGCACCATAGAATGCATGTCAGTTATTGCAACATCAACTCTGGTATTTGTACTAAGAGAGTGCAAACGGGTAATGAGATTTGAAAAATGGCCATCTCCTGGGAAAAATCTGCACTAGTTTTGTAGGAGTTCGTCAACAATTATTCATATTTGTCATTTTTGTGCATAAACATTTAGAAGATTAAGTAACATCAGCACTAAATAATCCTTACATTCCCTTATCATAGATGAAAAACAGACATTTTGGCAAATTGTAAAAACTAAATGTTTACCTGGATAATTGTGTCTGTTTAAGATCTATCAAATAGATGATTTGTCAATCAAGCTGATAAAAGAGAAACACTTTTCCAAGGCAATCTTTATTAGAAATTAAATTAGCAGTTATATACTGTTTTTTTTCTATAAATAAAAAATTCACTTAGTAAATTATTCATTTTCCTCTCTTGAATAAACAGGTTTATCAAATCTTACCCTCAACCAACAATTATCATCCCAACAGCCAACTGCACCACCATCAATATCACCATGTCATAGTAGACATTCTAGTGGTACATATACCCCACCATTATTACCTGATGCTAAAAGTTATGGTATGATTCAAAGTCAATATCCCATTCAAGGCTACAATGTGGTTCCAGGTCTTCCCACAACCCCACCAACAACTATAGCTCCACCCCAGATTTTTTCACCAGTGGAATCTAAGTTGGAATCAAATTCTGGTATCATCCACCCACTGGCACAAAAGTCTAGCACCACCCCACCCATACAACCCACACCAATGTCAGCAATACCACCAGTAACAACAATGTTACCAGCATCAAATCTTGGTAAACCACTATTCTCTCCCAGTAGCTTTAATATGGTACCAATTTCTAGTGCCTTAGATACAACTCATGTACGTGCAAACCCTGACATTTCACCAGAAACTTCACCAGTTGCTTCAAATGATGCAATAGTTTTGCAACAACCATTGATATTCACACCATCTCTGACTAGTGCAGACACTGCAGTACCACCACTCACAGGTACTGTAGTAAAAAGAAGTCCTGTACTTAATCGGGCATATCCAAATAGCAATGGGACAAAGATTTACACACCACCACCAATGACTGGAAGTGGTAGAAATTCTCCAGTGGTGTCTCCAGCTTTGGGCCCAATAAAGAATATATCACCAGTATCAACACCAATTTGTAGTCGTAGTGCACCCAGTAGTGCACCCAATACACCAAGAAGTTTAACCCCTGATGATGGATATCGTTCTGAAAGTATCAGTCGACATAACAGTGAAGATTTTGATAGTCAGGCAGGAATGAAAGCAACAGTTGAAGCTATTGAAGAAATCATCATCAAATGTAGTAATATTTTAAAGGTATACGTGTGGTACTTATGATTGCTTGGTTTGAACAATTTTTCATCTGTTTTCTCAAAGTAACAAACAAATGATTTGATACTGTTAAACTCACTATACCAGCGTGAGGGTACATTGTAAACTTTACAGAACATGTTTGTTGACCTAATTAATTTAATGCACTTGTTTGTGATCACTAAGGAATAGAAATGGCTAAAGTGATTATTATCTTTTCAGGCTCGAGAAGTAGAAGATGTGAAAAGAAAGGTGGAGATAATGAAACAACAATGGAGTGAAGAAAAGTTGTCAGTGCCTGTTCAAATAACTATGAAAATGTTGACTGAAGGTAAGGTGTTAGGGAGGTAAATGTGTTAAGGTGAATACTTTGATAACAATTAGGAGAAAAGGGGAAGATCATAGAATGATTGCAGAACAACTGGATAGTGGATATCAAAATTAGAATGACCTATGTACACAGTTAATTACACTTTTTTGTTGTTTGTCAAGCTTTTAATTACTGATGAGCATTTCCTTTTTCATTTCCATTCTAGCACTGTTGTGTGGTGATACTGATACTTCACATAAGCTTCATGTCAAACTTATGGTAGATTATGTTGGCGAGGTAAGCATATTGCATGCATCAAAGAGTTAATTGTTGTTCATTGGAGTCTTTATTTTTGGCATGCATGTTTGTCTAAATGCTTTATGAAGGTTATCACAGGAGTTAATATCTCAACTAAGTTGCCATGAATTAATAAAATTATATCTTTGTTTAGGTTAAACAATGGATGGTTGCAATCAAAAGATTAATTTCAGCTGTGGGAAATATTAATGCCACAATTTCGTAGTGAATAAGATAGGTTATATCCCAACTACAGGGTGTGTATATACTATATATCATCCTGGGATTATTATTAATTATATATAGTAATATTTATTACCTATAGATTCAATTATATAATTATTGAGAGGCTAAGGAGTAAGGTGGAAATATTTTAACAAATTAGTAACATCCCCTATATCAATCGAGGTAAGCTATAATTAGAAATAGGTGGATGAATATATTCTGATGCGAAATGTAATAATGAAATTTGAATATCTATTGAAGATAGATATTCTTCAAATTCAAAATCTGGGAATACTTGGTGCCAGATGTAGAGAACCTTGAACTAAACTGCCTATTTGTGCAGTTACATGACTAGATAAAATTATGACTGACAATTTAAACTAAGTACCCGGTATTTTTTTGGTACATATATAACTGCTTTTGCAGTTTGCACCCGTAAAAAATGACGAAGAACAACGGTTTGAAATTGCATTTTATAATGACTAGACGTATGTGTGTTCAAGACGCGATAGAGAAATTCTTTTTATACGTAAATGTTTAGTCTAATTTTTACTGAAATTTAATTTTGTATTGGCATGCTTCCAAAGAAAGTACTCGGTAAGCTTTTTGGCGATAGAAGAGGTTCATAATGATATCTGACTTGTTTTAAACGTTGTGCTAAACAATCACTAAACTTACAATGTTAATGAAAAGCACGATGTTTAAAAGAGGCTTTGCTTTAGTGGGTGCTAATAAATGCTTCACATCGTCGGTGACGTACCACTGATGGCGATGAACTTGTGGCAAATCAGACTATATACTACCAACTACCACTTGCAACCCTTGTAAAAAAATCAGTTCTCTGGAGGAGACCGAGGAGTGTTTAGCTTCTATGACTATTCTACATTACGTGTATATTCTGTGTGGATTTTAGTATTTTTAAACGACGCTTACATTTTGCATTATGAAAACTTAGGTGGTGGCAACAATAGGCCTGTATAGTATTACTGCAACTTCTTTTATATATACATATATAGTTATTAATAAATATATAATTATACTATATATTATAGAACATGTGAAATAGAATATTATTTACAATAATTATATTTTACTTACAATAATATAATTGTGTGCTATACACGTCTACCACGGTCTCGTCTCTTTTTTTTAATTGATCAGACTGACCCTGCCGTAGTTAAATGACTATTTTAACTTACGCTCATAGACATAGTTCTCATAGTCTATTTCTACCTTCGCCGACCTATTGCATGAGCTGATTGAGCTCGTAATTGGTTAATCTGATAGGCTCATCGTTTTAACGTCTCTCAAAGGTAATAGTGATAGTCTGAACATCGCATTAACTCATTTGAATATACTGAAATATGGTGATCTCATAGACATAGACCATTTGAATTTAGATATTCCATATAATATATCCACCAGGAGTGGTCATACGTGAAACGAGACACTGTTGCAATGACAAAACACTGAGGTAAATGAGCTACGAGAAAATACACCTTCAGCAAACGGCAAATGTCAAAACGGCAAAATTTCAACATCAAGCCGCGGTTGGCGGTTGAAGAAAAAACGTCAAACTAAAACCCAAGATGTCAACCCAAGGCACCGCCATATCAACCAAGCGTTGGTATAAAAGACCCTGGGTACGAGGTTGCATATCAACATGTACCAAACACAAGCGATACCTACACCTCTTCACTTTGTTATGTAACTGCTTTTCGAAAAAAATGTAAAATACTCCAAAAATGCATGCAGGAAATGATTTGACGACTTGACTCGAGCTGGTCATGAATGCTTGCAATGGTTGTTTATTCCGTCGTTGATTCTAGCTTCAAGATTTTGCGGAGGGGTCTGCATGGTTTTAACATGATCAACATACAGAGAAGTTACAAAATAGAAAGCTTAGATGCAATTCAATTTTTATTGCTACAAAATATGGAACACTATACACTATATTTAATGATATTCGAGTCGATCCATGCAGTTAAACGCTCTCGCTACAACATACAGGGAGAGATAAAACCCACGCGCCACGCTGAAAAGAGCGTATGGCCTATGCCTATTGGCGATAATCACTCTCAAAGATAACAAAATGCACACGGCAAAGGTATATTTTGTATTTTTGCTGGTATGCGCAATTTTCTTATCAGTTCCTAACAATAGAAAATCGAAACATCAACTTCACATAAATTGCATGCAGTTTGGCATGAAATTCGAGTTCGAAAACTAAAATTAACATCTTATTAATTTTGTAGAATGATGTAAATACATATACCACATAGCAAATATAAACTATAAAAAATGTAATGAAGTATGATCCTAGATTATCGCTCCCTGCCGGTAAGCTATATAATAACCTGAACACAAATTCCTTTTCCACTCAATTTATAAAAACCTTTCTATTTCCTATTTATTTGATAAATTTCTGAGAGCGCAGAGATGTTTATTCCATTTTCAGACAACCATCTTGCTCATGATTGGTATAACTTGATCAAAACGCGGACGTTTTGTCGGATCTGTATTCCAGCAAATATTGATCATTTTTGCCATGTGAGGAGCAAATCCAGGAGGCATACTGGGACGCAGTCCTTCGAGAGCGATCTAAATAAAACAACATGATACACATAAGAATAAACTTCATGCCTATGCTAAGTTCTCAAAACCCAAAAACGTGCACTTAATTCACTAAATTCAGTCATATAAATATATAAAGATGCATAGATTCTCGTCCAACTGTTTGACTATATATATTCACAGCGCGGCTTCAAGTGATGCAAGAACGTGACGTATATGTAACTATCAATATCTTATATCTCATATTATCTCACTATATCAGAGTGAGATATCTAACCTTCATTCCAACCTCCATTGGTGGCATGTCAACGAATGGAACTTCCCTTGTTGACATTTCCCATAATAGAATTGCGAAGCTCCACATATCTGCCGAACGCTGGTCAACTTCTTCTGGATTTTTATTCAAAACTAAGAATAAATGAAACAATATTCATTTAAAAGACTTACATGAATAAGAAATTTTAATTCGTATCCATGCAAGTAAATTCGCTGCATCACTTAAATTCCGGATGCCATGAGACGTTTTCGTGCAGTTTTTTGGGTTGTTGAATGAAAATGTTGGAAGTCGTGCCAAGGAACATATACAATAAAATATACAGTATACTGTATAGAGTCATTTAACCCCACAACGTGTCCCTGATTTTTACGCTACTGACTGGCCGGACCTATGCACTTATGGCGGACGCGCCAGTTCAGCATGTTGAGTGGAAATATAAGCTTAAAAGGTTACGACATGAGTGGGTCAATTGGTATTATCTTTATACTGCATGCATGTGGTCGTGTTCTAAAACATTAATTGAAATCGACACATGCACCTAAACCGGAACGTGTAACCAGACTTTGAGTGGTACTATATATTTTGCAAAATTGTCCGTCTTGTTATAGATATGTTGGAATTACCTTCTGGGGCCATCCACTGAGGTTGAAAGACACGTTTAACATCTTGAAAAGAGTATCTATAGTCCGCCATTGAAATGCGTGCCGTTAAATCATCGTCAATCTAATGGGAATAAAAATCTACAAAGTGAGTCTCAAGAACTTTCTTTCAGAACAATATGGCACAAAAAGAATAGTCCTACTGTTAAGGGACAAATGTATGTGAACATATATCCATTTCAAAATTGCTGTGGAAGACTGGTATTCAGCGAAATTGACAGTACGTCACGTGGCTTTCTTAGGGAGAAATCTATACAATGTTGAATGTCCTCACCATAATATGCGAACTCTTGATGTACAATCGAGGTACAAAAGGATCGAGAGAATGCAAATATTGCATTCCTCTGGCAATGTCCATGGCAAATTTCAAAGCTTGTGCTGCATCCACCATAATTCCTGGAAAAATATCATCAACTTGTTAAGGGTTTCACATAAAACAAGATTGTCAAAGCTTGCATGGTGGCTACGTTGTTCGGCAACAACGTGACTCGTGAGCGTTTTTAGTCGTGCACAGTAATGATGTTTCAGCTTACCAGATCCTTCATGTAAAACATTGTAAAGTGACCCATAAGGCATGTACTGACTCAAAATAACTAAGGATCCTGATTCGTTCACAGCTCCCAACACGGGCAGAACATTCGGATGTGAAAATATTCTATAGCAAAAGAACACAGATTAATAATTTTATATGTCCAAGCAACAATTGCAATTTAAATTACATCATACTTCGCAAAATACATAGACCTCAATTATATTGTGTATTGTCAAATCATGGGTAAAAATAGTAGACTATAATTTAGGACGGGAATAACATGCATCTTCTCGAAGAAGATATGTTTCTATGTACCTTTGCTGTAGACTTTCTATTGGGACCTTTTAGTTTTGCCTCTGGGGTGTCATCTTAGCTACCCAATTTGAAATTTATCATGTCAGAAGAACATTATGAATACAAACCTTAACTTCGGATATTCCTCAGCAAAATCTCTCGATTTTCTTTTGTTATATTTCGATACTTGTATTTTCTTGCAAACCACTGGAATGTTACTCCAAATACCTTTCCAGAGCTAAACATATAACAATATATTTAATGAATTCACGGCTATATATCCGAGGTTATGAATACCAATCCAAATGATATATGCATTTATGAAGTTCTTGGTACGCTTGATCACGTGTTCTCAAGAGTTAAGACAGGTGATGGAGACACAAAAATGAGACCTTTTTTCTTTAGGGGAGTAAAAAATTGACGTTATATATATAGAAACGCCACCCTTCCCTAATAAATGAAGTTTTATTAGCCGTGTAGCCGATTTCGGTTTTTACGCGCCGCTTACATCTGAATCTCCTTTTGTTTCTAGTTTATCCTTAAAGGTCACTTCATCCGCTTCAATCCAAGAATTTCTTGACTGGATATCACGCAAATCACGACCTGAAATTGTTTCGCGGAATGAAAAACTTTAGTAATTTCTTATCGCAAAAGTGCCCGGCGTTAAAAGTCAGCTCATAATATAAATAACTTGAATAATGGGCTTATACAAAATGGAAACTGCACATTAATGATTTCCATAAATAAGTATAAGTATAATATAAAAGTATAGGATCATATCTATTACCACACATGCACTATCAATGACGTACTTACTTCTGTGGAAATGTTTGTTCGCTAAATAAAATGAGAAATATATGAGGAAAAAAGAACAGAAACGAAATAAAACTAGTGTAACTACGTTTATGGCAAATGAAGTTTAGTAAGTAGTTAATGCCAATAATGGTGTAATCAAATTTCGCGATGTTGGTGTATATTTGATTTATAACTAAAAGCTTACGTTTGTAAGGGATTTTTTTTAGATCCTGTCCACATTCTTTCGCCAATGCTACAATTAAAAATAAACTGAAGATATAGGTGATGTACAGTATATCACAGTTTTTAAATAATAACGGAATGTTATGATATAAAATAACCACGCGTACTTTTCACCAACAATATTGAAAAATGAATTAAATACTATGCCGAAAATGTACCTTTAAAGATATTTTGGTATTTAACTTTTGTTCGGTCTATTGGAGTTTCTTCCAGTTTGTTACATTGTGAAACATTAGCTCCTTTCTTAATGAGTTCCTGAAAAAAACGATTGGGACGATGAGGGAATCAGAAAATAGCACAACAGTCAACAAGTCCCGACCTTATTACAGTTTTAAATAGTTGCATTTATTTCCGCGGCAAGAATGAATCGAAAATTTTTATTAGCATATTTTTTACTCGTCTGCACAAGTTCTAAAAATTCCTTTCAGATCAAAGCCTTGAAGATTTGAAAAAACTAAACGCGCCGCGTCGCCAAATTGCATTCGGTATGGTGGCCAATTTTAGGTAAAGAGCTATGCAATAAAGGGCTCATTTCGCATCACAAGATTTAGTTATCCAGCTTGTTGAGGAAAAAAAATCAAAATTATTTAAAAATTCGCTAGATCACGAGCTCTAGTCGAGATGGGAATTTATCATCATATCACCTGGGATTGTTTTAGTAAAAACTACTATTGGAAAACAATGTGTTGACTATTTATGTTTCAAAACTCGTTAAAATCGTAACGAAGGACGATTTAATTCCGCCCAAAGGCAAAGTGTTTTCTAAGGCCGGGTAACCTGTTACTAGAGTTTATTAAAGCATGGAAGTTCAACATCTTCGCACGAATTTTTGGGATTTGAACATTTGAAAAATACTCGTAGCGCGTTGCATTGCGGTTATATTTGTATTTCTCCAACAACATCTTTATTATATTGAAGAGAAAAAGTCACAGCAAATATAACTTCAACAAATTGTGTGTGCCATTTGAGAAAATAGGCGTGCCTTTTTTCAAACTCCCCAACCCTCACAAATCCCAACTCTTTGAAATCATGTAACTATATAATCTATAGTACAATAATGGATGTTTTCTTGAGCCCAATAGGCAATATTCAACAAGAAAAAAACCCATGTGCACCCTAAATAACTGCCTGTCAAACAGTTCACAATCTACAGACACACAATCTACAAGTTGCGAAAATCACTCCAAATCACTCTAGCCAACAGGTCCAGCCTTTTGTAAAACATGTCCCAAGAACCCCCACCAAAAAAATACAAGTTTATATAGGTGTTATTTGTGTGAAATTAATAATTTGCCAAAAATACTTACCCGGCAAATCTCCTCGTAACTCCAAAAGCAGGCATAATGAAGAGGTGTATTACCATGTTCATTTGCAATATTCACAAATGCATTTAGGTTTAACAACTAAAATAATAAATGTTATAATTATGACAGGTAGTGAGTGTTACAATAATTTGTATTAGTGAAGGAAAGCTAATTTTGCGAACAATAATTTACAAAGAATAGAATATACATCTGATTTCATATGAATAACATAACAGATGGCAAGCAAATAATATTTTTACCACAATAAATTCTAAGCATTGATAGTTTGTGGAGTATAAAGGTCATAATAATAGAGGGATAGAATAAAGGTATACAGGTTTACAAGGCTGGTACAGAATAAAGGTATACAGGTTTACAAGGCTGGTACAGTATACTACTACAGGGGTAGTCAAAACTCAAAAGGATAAGTGATGTGCAATTAATTGGTGTTAACGACAATACAGATAAGAGTTTTAGGAAGAGATACTCATTACTCAAACAGTGTATCAAAGCTAAACAGTGAATCAAAGCTACGCTAGAACATTCGGCTCAAAATGTTATTTTCCTAATTGCTACATAGTTGAAAAGACTGCCAAGTCCAAATGTTGTAACTTATCTAAAGATATAAATGTAAAGAAGCAAGTTTACTGTGATTCTTAAACAATAAGGTATATACTACAGATTAAGATACGGCTATTTACACGAATCGTGATGATTATGAATATTAAAAACAGGTAATTGGGAAATGAGAACTCGTACTGTTCATTTAGAACGAACCTTTGTAATAACTGCCTTCTGTCCTTTTTTCACCGCGCAGTGTAATGGGGTGTCTCCTCCGTTGTTTAGATTATTGATCCTCGCTCCTCGAGCGACGAGAATGTCAAATATTGCTACCCATCCTTCTCTTGACGCCCAGTGGAGTGGTGTAAAACCGTGATCATCACTAGAAATGTCAAACCAAAATAGAACATTTTAGACGGTCGCATATTCATATTGTTCGAATATATCTGTGAACTTAGTTTTTCTATGACATATAAATATGTATGTAAAATACACAACAGAATGCTATGACTAACAGACGGTTGTACATACAATCCAAAGAATACAGACCCTTGGTTGAGATCATTCGTGGTTTCTTCGAGCCATTGCTTTACAAAACGTAGGTTTCCTTCACGGCAGGCCGAATAAATATCTTCCATTTTAAATGTTGATGTCTTACAATTTAGCTATTATCTTCTAAGTTTAAACTTTCAGAGTTTTGAGAAACCACAAATTGTAAATAACAGACATTTTAGGCGGCTACCACAGTCACTCGAACGGTATGAAGGATTTTATATCAACAACAGGATATGACAAATATGTCACCAATCACACAGTTGCAATGTGCGAATTATATTGCGGGGAAAAAATAAGAGGACTGGGAACCAAGTCATGTTGGTCATGTCTCATTTCACTTTTGTCATTTTCAAACATTTGAATGACTTTATTGGGAGACGAAAGGCTATTAATACGAGTAAATAAGGGGAAAAATGAAATTTTCCAAAAGAGGGAAGGCAAATCATTGTAATCACACATTTGGGAGGGCCATACATGGTGGCTCATCATTTGTGCATATATACACATTTTTCCATTTTGGGGATATCAAACAGTGGGGTGATAGATTAAAAGATGGACAATTTGTACTAATTCTCCTAAATCAAGAATACTAAGCATAATAGCCAAGAATAATAAGCAACAATACTATATCAAAACTAACCTCAGAGATATGAAGTATTAAATTCAGAATCTGGCACTGCAGAGACAACAAGGAAAAATTTTTGTTGTCTTGAGCAGGATTTGAATTTGCATCTTCAAGATTATAAATTTTATTGATAGATTATGAGTTTAAAATAACAGTAAAGTTCTTAACATTGAGAAAGTTAACAATAAATAACATGTTTTCTGCCTTTCCATTCAAAATAGAATCTGTTAGTATATTTCTTGGGCACATGCTGATGTTTTGATATTTTAGGTGGTGGCACCAATTTCTTTCTAATATCTTCAATGTTCTCCCCTCGTTCTTTCATTTCGAGAACTGTTAACATTTGCTTCTTCAAATCAATAGCAGCTTTAGAAACCAAGCTCCTATTTGAAGTTTTTAAGATATAGTTATCAAATCCTCCAGCTCTATCTATTGCTCTCATGGCTGAAGTTGTCATCTCATATTTTACTTTTTCTTCCAGTATTTCACTGTAATATGTCTTGCGTTGAACATTTGGTTTCCATACTTTCTTCGTCTTCTTCTCTGAAAATGTTGGTTTATTTCCAAACATTAGACCTTTTCCATTGTAAATACCTTTATGAGCTCGGGGAGGAATAACTTTACCGTATAAAATACAACGAAAATTTAAGAACACCATTGCAAGTCAAATGAAATCTTATTCTCAGTAAACTAGGGCGTACATCACGTACCGAACATAACATCATTCCTCCGCTGATTTGTTTGACCGAAACACAAACAGTGGAAATAAACACCAATAGAAAACAGTAATTTGATCATGTGACTGTTAAAGTCGTTGTCTGGTGATTTCAAATAGTTTTTATTTTGCAGCTAGGCTTGATGTATAAATTTTCAAATACGTTCTCAACGTTTTTACCAATCATCACTGTTTGAAGATTCAAACGTTAAATGGATGTTGAAGAGTAAGTGTGTCTAACTATTCTGTACAGCGTACTTTCGGTATTTGAAAACATTGGGCGTATTGTTTGGCCATTGGGGCGATTGGGCCATAGTCTATAAACTGTTCTATCCGTCTATGAACACTGTAAATAGTTGTGGGCATAACCTAAATAGCCATCCTTGTAGCCAATTTCCTATGCACTAAAGCAGAAGAGCAGGTTTACTTGTAATAATTAAGTAATTGTTTTAAAAATATATATATTTCCAGGGAGAACTAATCAGAACATTTTCTCACCAAAGCTAGTCGTCATTATGGAATTTAAAAAACAATAAAAATATTTAGTAAATTTGTGTATTTGGTACATAGTTTACTGTTTACAGCGCATTCAATAAGGCAATATCATAGTAATAAATATGTTTAAAGGGGATGTTAAAAAGATTTTTAATCGTATCTGCTTATAATATTTCTTTCCTTTGGTCTCAATATAACAGCTAGGTGATAACAACCTATGTGATCTGATAGATAGGTTTGATAGATAGGTCTGATAAATAGGATGCACATCTATCTTTCACACTAGATGCACATCTGTCTTTCTTTCTAATGCTGTTAAGTTTAAATTAAAGTTTTTCATATATATTCTTACATAGGGTAATGGACATGGATATACAGGATCTTAATGGAACAAAAATTGTTCAAGATGGTTTGGTGGTTATGGTTGCAGAGTTCATGCAGACTTTCGAAACAATGTGGGGGGAAATGGGAATCAGTGCGTCAGTTCATAAAAACAGACTGGATGTTATTTTACAATATGTCCGAAGTTTGTTTGTGGATATGATAAATGATGAAAAAGAGTTTATGTTGGAATTAAAATCAAGTATTGAAACCTATGAAAGAGAATTGCTTGATCTAGCAAAGGAACTTGGTGAAGTCCCTTACCAGGTATAGTAAAGTCACTTTAATATTTTGTATTTATATATATAATAACGTTATTAGCATTACAGTGACCTTCAAGCCAAGCTCTTTATTTTTTAGCCTGAAGGAGATATAAAACTTGTTGAACTTGAGAAAACATTGCGAACAAAATTGAATGATTGGAACACGGTATGATTGGAAACAGCTTTTAACACCTCTCTATTTGGGATTCTCTTTATTTATGATTATATATGACTGACAACAGGTTATCTCTAAATTACTATTTACGTATAATAGGCAGATTTCGATCAAGCATGCATGGTGTAAAAGTTGCACATTTTCTTCAATTAAATAAATAGCTGGGAAAATACATCAGTGATCTTATGATTGTCACTGCCCAGTTGATCTAAATCTGCCATTAACACTGCATGACTGCATTATGTGTAATTATTAGCATCTACATTGACATTGTAGGAAAAATATCAAAGACTAAAAGCACACAAAAGACTTTTAGAGACTGAAGAAATGCTTTGTAAGAGATTGGCATTACCACCACATGATGCTGGGATCAAAGAAGTACCAACAAAACAACAACTTAATGAAATAGAAGAAAATATTAAGTATATGGAAAATCAGATGGTGAGTATATGTATTAATGTATGACTATATTGTATGTGAATGCATGAGTGCATGGTTAAAATCTATTTATGAATGGAAAATTTAGAGGGTAATATTTCGTTGTTTTTTATCAAACAGACACAGGGAATTGAGCAGTTCAAGACTTTACGTCTTTCAATTTTCAATCTTTGGGAGGAGCTGGAAAAAGTCCCTGAGACGGAATTCGAGAAGGATTTGGCACGTGATGATTCTGAGGCATCATTTGTATTGTCCAAGAACAATCTGAATGCAATGGAAGAGCTTAAAACAAAGGTATAGTACATATATAGTTGATCTGTTGAAATGTATTTATATTATTATCTCAGTTAATGAATGCCCAGCTTCGATTTATTTGAATTTTTTTCTAACTAAATATTATCATGATCACTTGCACCTTTGCATGTAGTCGCGTACTCTGTAAGTAGCGTAACTAAATAGATTAATATTAGCGAACGTAAGATTGATATTTCTTTCAAAATTAGCTTGAGAAACAGCAAAAGGAAAATTTTGGTAAAGCAGCTCGCCTTCGTGAACAATTAAAAAGACTCTGGGATAAACTTGATGTCGATGAGAGCGAACAAAAAAGATGCAATGGAGCTTGTTCTGGTTTTAGACCATCTGTAATACTTAAAGTAAGTAGCTAGATTTTATATAAAAACCTGATATCCTGTTCTGAATAATTGATAACCCAACTCGCAAAATACTTGTCCACAAATCATCTAATCACTCGTTGATCTCAGCCACATGCATTCCCCCGAAATCTGAAAAATCTTTAATTCTTTCATATTTTTTTCCAGTTAAAATCTGAAGTGGAGAAATTGGAAGCGCTCAAAGTTCTGCACATCAAAAAATTTATCGAGGGTTCAAGGTGGGCATTAAACGTTATGCGTAAAAGTGGGTTTTGTCACTTCTCTTCTATGTAACTGTATAAACTTACTTAACTTAACGCATCTTCTTCTCTATTCGATCATTTCGCTGTTTTAGAAAAGAGTTGATGGAGATTTGGGATAAATGCTACTTTGGAGAGGCGCAAAGACATGAGTTCACGCCTGCATTCGATGGTATGAAATGTTTGAAATATTCCAATTATTTATAAAATACTATGTTCCGGTACTCAAGACAGCAAAAGCTGATGAATTATTAATATATACTGTTTGTCGTGCAGAAAATTTCAGTGAGGATGCACTTACTCTTCATGAACATCAAGTCGAAATTATGAGAAATTATTTTGAGGAAAACAGCGCAATTTTCAAACTTGTCGAAAAGAGAGAAAGCCTTTGGAAGAAATATTTGGAGTTTGAGGTAGATTTCATCCTGTATACATTTCTTTAGATATCCTAAAATCATATACCCACCTTTCCTCTATATCCTGCGTATATCTATATTTTCCCTGTAATGAGTCGTATAATGTTATACTTGTCACTGTTTTTCAACACGCCATGTCTGTCTGCAGCTCTCTTCTCTGGTAAATATTTTCTAATTCGATTTTGAAGAGCAAAGAAAATGATCCAAACAGATTATTTCTCAATCGCGGTGGTGCTTTACTCAAAGAAATGAAAACAAGAAACACTGTACAGAAAGGTTTACCAAAGGTAAAACTGAAAAAAAACACATTCTTTTACCACGAATTTTTAATTCGATATACGTTGTCATTTTAATACCATCGGGAAATGCGTGAAATATAGTCTAGCTACCTTGAATCTAGTACGGTTTCTTGATTCTACCATGCAGTATATGTTTTTCGTTCTTAGGTTGAAGAAGAACTGAAGAGCGCTATAGTAGCATGGGAACATGATAACGAGAATGTGTTTTTAGTGAATGGTGAAAGATATCTTGAGGTTATAGAAAGACAATGGCTAATGCATGAAGAAGAAAAGAAGAGAGCAATTGCCGACAGGGTATGTTTTGCTCAGAGATTTATTATTTGGGATGCACATAAGCTACGAACGTCAAATCAAATTTACGGTACCGTCAAATTAACTTCATCGAATGTTCTTTTTTGTTTGTAGCAAAAAGCCAAAAAAGAAACACTTAACAAAGAGATGGTTTACGGTTGTACGCCTAGCAAAAAGTAGGAAATATATCACTATCGTGATCCTCATTAATTATAGTATGATAAGTTACATGAGTCAGCTAGGTACATACTTGCGTCTGCATGACCATAATCTAAGGTATACTACTTTTTTTTAGAGCTACGCCTGCAAAAACTCCGCTCAGCAGACGGCTACGTTCTGCCAGCAAGGTAATATATAAATAAAGTTTATCAAAAACACACATATTTCGTGTATTTTTAAGGTGCAATCCATAATGATCTTCAATTTCATGTGCACTATAGATGAACTCGACCGCAAGTTCAACTGCTACAACTCCATCAAGATTATTCCAATCAAGTGTGGCCTGCAACAGATCTCCACTAACACCACGCAAAAATCTTATGTCCACTTTAAATAAACCTGCAAAGGTTAACAAAGGCAAAGTGATCAAGGTTTGTGCAAAAATAACATGATAAATAATTTGATACCTGCAAGCACTTAAAATGCAGCTCAATAAGTAATCGTCAACGTACGTATTTATTCGTTTTACAGAAAAGCACAATGATACATTTATTCGGCATGTTGCAGTTATGGGATATCAATATCAGTTTACTCTACCTTGAGGTCAATCACTGCAAGCATGATATATTAAATACTCACGATTTTCTGTCTTTTATATAGAGTCAAAGACGACGTTCATCTCGACTTTCAAAAAAACTGGCCAAAAAAGTGTCAAGCAAACCTCTCAATACAACAAAGTCATCGGGCTCTTCAAGAGATTCAACAATGATTGTTGCGCGATCTGGGGACCCTACGAATAAAGAATCGTTATCATCTTGTACGTCATATACTGAATTTACAGTGAGTATATTTACGACGCAGTCAGACTAGTTATTATATCTTGAAGTATTTATTAGTCTATATAGTGTCTTCAATTTGCAGTTGCAGTTGTTATAAAATTCGGCAATGAAGAGAAATTAGGAATTCAGTGATAGTGATTCAACTCTTATATAAAGGTTGCTTTGCAGTTGCTACTTTAGTTCCTCTAATTATATCTCGTTTATAATAGTTACTCAAGGATGTACGTTAGACTATATGTGCCTTTATAGACCATGAATCTCATTACATGTTACTAGATTACCTGATTCAGCTGTGAAGAATATGTTTATGATTATTGAAGTGTGTATTTCATGTGTTTTAGAGTGGTTTACGAGGACAAGCTGAGCCGACTGCAGTGTTAAACAGTACTCGATCTCAAATGGTCACATTCGTCTAAATCCGATTGAGATGGCCTCCCCATTACAGATCAAGCCTTAGATCCCGCAGGGATTGTCACACACATATATATGCACATATACCAATAATTGATAGGGTGCAAATGATTGACAGGGTATATATAGTTATGGAATAGTGTGAGGTGTGACAACAACTACATTGACACTGTTTATATAGGTTTGCCCTCGTTGCAGGGAACTTGCAGTCTAAGCGGCAAACGACTGTAGCGTACATCAAGGCGGTCAGTTATATATAGTATATTATAATTATACTATAAGCGCTCTGGTGTACATCATCCTCCAAGAAACCTTACGATTGTGGACGACAACGTGCCGATGATGGCCAAACCAACTTCTTTCAAAAGCAATATCTTGTCGTATATTCGTACAGCCAATTAAGTATTGCGAGTTTATGTTTAATGAAGAAACATTTGCTGCAGCGACATGATTGCATTGTCTGCTAGCCGTTGTCATCGCGTTGCCGCTCTAAGTTGTAAGATTCTAATAAAAGATACATGAATGCGTCCTCTTGCCACTCCCCTAGCGATATGCCGATTAATTAGGACGTGCAGACTATATATTAAAAGCATTGTAAACACTTTTTATCAAACCCTTGCCCTGTATATAGCTACTGTAGACAATTTTTAGCCTTTACCAATATATACACGTGTATTTGAGTGATGTGTGATTTTAGATGCGATTTTCCTCTTTAGTTAGTTCTGAGCAGCTTGGTGCATAGAAAAGAGGCTTATGAGGCTGACCCCTGCATTCTTGCACCAGCACGATATATTACGAAAGATGTGAACTAGACGATGAGTTATGCACATTCGCCCAGAAAAAGGGTCTGCAGATGAGGTAGTCCCTCATGTGTGTGCCTGGTTGCGTAGATGCCCCCCCCCCTAGATGTAGTTTATCTGTCTACCTGAATATAGACCATGCTAAAAGTAGAGAATAAAGGAAATCTTCCACTGATCATTAAATAGACTGTCAAGCGTTGTGATTAGACGAAATTACTCGCAGCGAGCATATTTAGCATGGTGTATTGCCAATGGTAATTTACTGAGCTACCAACTATCATAACTAAGCTATTTTATATCGTGCACTCAGCTATAATCTGCTCATAAATCGCCAACAAACGCACTTTGGATATCCCTATCAACGATACAAACCAATTTCAAGGCGTGGACATTTATTCACAATGTTTATTTGGTATACTGTCTGAATTACAAATTTTTCCTCAAGGGCAGTTGTAAATCTGAATTCTTAAGATTATCTCCGTTAAACTCTCGGCATTTAAGCTGATGGTTTATATCGCGGATTGTTGACATTGATTTTTATCTCCCATGCAGCCCAACAGGATGATCTAAGATATGGGCAAGGTCAACGACATTGTTTAAGGCCTGTTTACATGAAGCGAGTTATCCCGGCTGGGCGAGGTAAAAAGCGCATCACATCGTAGGCTTAACCTGATTAGTCTTTCATTATATCCCAGTTAATAGAAATGGGATTATATATGCAGTTTTCACCTCGCCTGGCCGGGATAACTCGCCCATGTAAACAGGCCCTTAGTTAACCATTATATATGCTCTCTGATATACGAACTTCTTTAGCTCCAGGGAATCGTTACATAGAGCTATTACGATATGGTCATTACCGATATGAAGTGCAATACGCGCCCTGCGTTAATTGAGAAATTTCAAATCGTTTGATAGTATCAGTAGAAAAAAAAAAGAACTATATAAGTTCTGTATCATAATACTGTTTTAATAAGTACGTTCTGGTTCCGAATAATTGACATGCTAGAAGGTGGCTTAGTGCTCTTTTTTGCCACATTATAATCTTTTAATCCTAGTTACCTACTACTCCAGTATAGTAAAACCCTTGTAAGTCAGTAAACAATTTTCATAGTTGTGATAAAAATTCCTTCAAGGGGTGTGTGTTCGGGAGGAGGAACAGGGGAGCCAAGTTGTATTTAATAGATATCCAATAATTTGTATTCACATATTTCCAAGTTGGCTGCTGATCAATCTCAAATCGATCTCAATTTTTTTACGATTGGTGACTGACTCTTAGCTCGCTTTACGTTAGATCAATCTCAAATTGATCTGAGAACAACCTATGTGTTAACAGACCCAAAAAGCAATGTTTAATACAGCGTAATGGCCAAAAATTTTTTCACTCTATAGGCAGTAGCGAAACATAAAAGCTGATCTTGTGTATTGGGTTCTTTAATTTTTTTATCAACACATATACATGTTGTTTTGGCTCTGAAGAGAGATAAGATCATTACGTGAGTGCATGCCATTGATATACTTGTCAAAAAAGCTTATGCGCGCACGAGCACTCGAGATCAAAAACAGGAAAATTAAACTAACTTAACCAGAACGTTTTGTACCTTTGACTACGAGACTGGTAAGACTCTTAAAGCAGGACTGAAAAAGTAAGGTAAGAAGAGTTCATATCAAATTCCTAATACCAAGCGGAATTTTTCGCCAGGTTTCAGTGCAGCCTCTCTAGTGCAGCCTGCAACTCTCGCTCCAGCTAATATTGTCGTAACATGAATCGACCATGCAGGATAATGATGAGAATATGAATGAGTTTAACGTGTACACACATAAATTGTATACACTATTATACCCGAGTAATACACATCTAGTAAAAGTACAATATATTAAAAAAAAATCATTTTATATAAAAATAATACTGGCAATGATCACGCAAGCATTAGCTGAAGGAAAATTTACAGCCCTGAATTGCTCCACTTTACAGTAATTACTTATTGTTTCTTTTATTTAGATGGTATTTTATATCTTAATCGTATTCTTCTACATTTTTCCTCTTGGCGAAAATGGTAAGATTCTTCATTTTGGTGTCTGTTGTAACATAAATTCCTCGTCACTTTTCGCCTTCCGCCGCTGTAAATTGCGTGAACATTTTCTCGTAATGGAAAGGAAGTAATATAAGCGCCTTGTTTTCCACACCTATCTTGCCTGCTTGAGGGGATTTTTAAAGCCCACTAGTACTCAGTTCGCGTGACACGGGCAAAGCGACTAATACTTGTTTTCTTTGCAGCTTTGATGTCAATGAGGATTAAAAAGCGACCAAAAAAAACTATTTTTGGTCAAGTAGGCCAAGCCCATTTTTTGCAATGGGTTATCGATTTTACAGGAAACGTTCCAAACTTCAAATTGGAAACAAGCGAAAAGAGAAATAACACAGTGTCACAATGGGAAAACGCTACGACAATAATAATAAACCTCCAAACGAGATTTGAAACGGCTGGCACTCACTTTGTAGCGTTAAAATTGACACAGCAAATGGATAACAAGCTTATGTCAGTTGTCATATTGCGCATCCTGAAAGGTAATTAAGATGAATTGTTTTAGGATAATTTTCATGCATTATGAAGGTGTACTTATAACCGGTTTTTCACTAGGAGGAAATTGATTTTCTTTTCAATTGTGATCTGTCAAGTGAATCTGACTTCGGTCTTAAAGCGGTTGAAAAGAAAATTGGGTGAAATATTTTGCCCAACCTAAGTTAGAGACTAGAAAGCTGCTAAAAATTAGAATACAGGCAGCATAAAATTTGCATGTCACTGTCGTATGTCACTTATTGTATATGCCTAAAAAAATCCGTCGAACTGGTAGCACTTCGCGTGTGATAGTAACTTCTGTATTGTCACACAAAAATCCACTTTCTCTTTTAGAAACAGACTTTAGTAGTCACTTTACATCTTATAAACTAGGACTTTATTACATATACTTTATATATGTCAGCCCCCAGGCTCAGTATAGTTATTTTAACTAAGCACAATTTCACTATAATAATCGCTATAAGATGGTATTTTTAGTTTCCTCGACTTTCGTCTCAGTAAATTTCTCCTCTGAACTTTTAGCGACAAGCAGTGCCAATGCACAGTACACAATCAAGCCTAGTTCCAAGACAAGTAAATATGTTTTCCAATTTTCATAGTAACTTGACTTATTTCATACACATCCTTATATGTCTAAATCTTTCCCCTGAAAATTTCAGCGATCTTTGATCATTTCAAATCCCCACCCCTGATCGGGAGAAACACTAAAGCAGGTATACTGTTATCATAATTAATAAATGCTATTATGAACTGAAATTAGTTGTGTATGAATCAAGGTCCTTTTTTAAATTTCGAGGTAACTTCCACTATTCTAGTAAGTGACTCAGTTTGGGATATGAAATTATTAACGTCGAAATAACGGCCATCTTTTTGAGCGTTGTGCATGTGCAAATATTGATAAAAATAGGTATATAAAAAATTGCAGGCTTTTTCACCGCTTCTTCAGCACCGAGACTCCTTTCTGTGTCTACCATTACAAAACCCAGCAAGCCTTGAAACGATGTTTTTTCAAATTTCATGTTTCAGTGAATCTAGCGTCTCTAAATGGATTGCCTTGCTTCTTTTCAGTGTTCACCACAACCTCTTCAACAGGTCCGATCGTCAACACTTGTAAGTCATATGACCATTAAAATTTAAAAAATTGCACTTGAGGACTAGTTACTAGCAATAGCAAGATTGGCAGTGCATCGTGGAGCTGATTTGAGAAACTATTCTATAGGTCCCAATTCTATGCGCAATCTACCTTTACCCTATTGCTTAATGCTATGCTATAATTTTCCATCACCGATTGTCGCTGAAAAAAACTTACCATACATCCGAAATTCTGCCATTCTGATATAGGCTCTCATAAACCATCTGGCCGGATTGCCCCGAAACGCAAGGTTGATCGGGTTGAGACCCATAAGTCTCCAACAGAGCCTATTGAGGCAATTAATGAAGCCAGACTCACCAGAGGTAAACGTAAAGTAAAAGTGACCATTGGGATATATCGTTTATGGTAGAAAAGTTGTAGCTGGACGTAGAGTTATTTCGATGAGTGGAAGAAAAAGCGGGAAAATGGGGGGACAAAACACCTGTGCGTTTTCCGCTATTCGTTAAATTGTTTTTCAATCACACGCTCCGGAAATAAATAAAGCGACATTCAAAATGATTGATTTTTTAAAATATAGCATTATACCAAAAATTTGTTTAAAGGAAAAATAGTGTGAAACGCCAAATTCATAGAAATAAGATAAAATGCAAATATGCACACCAGAAAACCAGCAAACTCATGCAGCAAAGTTGATGCGGCAGTTATCCAATTCTCCACATGCATGTAACCCGATTCTGTCTGAGTAATCTTCAATATACTACATTTTAGATAAAACAATGATTATAATAATAATCGCTGTGATAATTTCTATCGTGGTTATAGTCACTTTACAAATCATCATATGTGTTTCGGTAAGTACGGAATATCATATTTCATGATGAAAACTTAGAGAAACAACTATAAGTATTTAAAATCTGATTCGTAGAACATGCACAATACCGTCTGGCACCAAAAACTTAAGAATCGTGTACACGGTTATCCCTATGGATATGCATCTTACTGATTTACTTAATTCCCCCTAAGGTCGATGAACGATGGTAGTCTTTGCATTTATAAACACATCTGCATGCTACCATTAATGAATCAATTTCCAAAAATTTATTTTAAGTTACCACGTGGACACAGGACTGTCAGGACAGTTCAGTCGATGCCGGTGGAGATGACGACAAGAGGTAAATCTAAATATTACTATCAATGTCATCTGGTTGTACGAATTCCAATTTTAAAGCAATTTGTGCACAATCGCATCTTATTTGCTTTTGTTACAGTTGTTTACATAATGTTGTCTCACCCTCAGGAAACGTATATTTGCTTGACAATACTGAAATTAATCCCGTATTAATATGCCCTGTGTTGTGAAATACTCTAATTTTGACTTGGAGTGAAGTGAACAAAATAAAGATAAGTAAACGTGACAACTTTTGTTAAAATTATTTAATATTAATATACATTGTTAAACAAATTATTCAGTATTAAATGTATTACATGTTAGATGCATTTATTAAATTATTAAATTATTTAAATTCACGAATATAATATTTATAACTTTGTATGAAAACCTATTTTGCGTTCATTTTGAGAAACCAGTCACTACCGATCCACTGACTGCAAAGCACATTGCCACCCCGAGAAGAAGAAAATTTTTCCATCCCTGTAAAAAGAAAAAGCTAAAACTACTTTTTAAGTCGTAGATATGGAAGGCAAAGAATTCACATCTTACCGTTATTTCTCTAAATACAAATATTCCCCATATGGAAGCAATAATTCCTGGTCCCTAGGACAAACAAACAAAATTTATAGTAATCATATCCTTGATCATATCCTACCGGTCATGTAACTCATGCATGCATAAATATAAATATAAACTGTACTCACAGTTGTTACAATTGGAAAACTGACGGACTCTGATAAATAGGTATTTGCAACAAACCAACCAACTATAAGTTAAAGGAAGGCATCAACAAAAATTAGTTTTGCAATTGCTATCAGTTGATAAAATTTAATTAACGTATGTTAAAATGAAGTGGACTAAAGTCTAAAAAACTAATGCATCCTGGATTTGTTATGGAACAAGTATATATAGTAATGTAACTATAAACTCTTACTCTTAATCTCTTCGGAGAGTAAACATACTATAAGTGAAGATGCCTCGCTCTTCTATTTATTTTTACCTACCATCTCCAACTGCCCATAATATTCCCGACAAGAATCCTGGCGCGACAGCTTCAGAATATATGTCTGGTTTATTTCTTTTGTAAAGACAATATATGAGAAAGTAGACCGTGCTAGCTAGGAGAGTGCCACTAAACTGAGAAAACGCGTATTGTATTCCTGTTGAAAACAGAAAAAAACAAGTATAAAATGTATAAAATCAGTCTCACATGCATGCAGTATATTAAAAGAATTGAGTGAGGTAAATTTTCTAATGTTTCTTCTTTCAAAATCGCGTTATTTTTAGCGACGCATAATTCGTTGGCATGAAATAAAGAGAAGCATGTTTCGAGCAGTTGCTTCCGACCTGTGAACTAGAGAGTGCTCATGATTACAAACATCTAATTAATAGCACGTGCATGAATAAACTATAATTAGCTACTATATATATACCATCATCTGGAGCATCTTCGTTGTTTTTCTGAATAATATACACTGGAACAAAACTGATGCCGTATAAAATACCCGACACAACAGACAGAAATATTCCACTAAAAAAACACAAACAAATCATCATTAACATTATAAAATGACTTATAACCATACAGCCATGTCGTAATTCATTTATTTGGCAATTTAGTAAGAACCACTAAGAGGCAATAGACAATGAATCAGTTACGATCATGTTGCCAACCTCAAAAGAGAACCTGCATGGGTATGGCGTTTTTCTACAGGACACGGATCAGTTACTAAAACTATATGCACACATGACGTTTTCATTTTCGCTTTCATACCAAAACGGTTTCAAAGACGCTAATTTAACATATTGAGCATATTTCCCCTTGGATCATGTGGAAAGGGCGTCAAAACGATAAAGGCAAACGACACTCGTGTGCACACAGCCTACCCGGCATGCAATAGCACGGGACGTTTTCTTAGTGATAATGAGTGATTAAATTTATTGTGGATTAATCAAGAAATTTTCTTCAATATAGATATAGACGTCGAACTGGAAACGCTGTGAAAAGGCCATTAAAAGATTCAAACCAAACTTTGTCTTGTTCTTCACACTTCAGGACCGACCTCAGACTTTATGGATACGAGGTTTTATAAAACTTTACCAATTTAACTAATGTTTCTGTTTTCAATTGTGAACGTTGTGAACGTACATAAATCGCTTCTGGTTTTTCGAAAAATGGTCAACCCAAGAGGAGTCGCTGTCTTGCTTTACGCCCGCAAGCAGATAAACATTTTCTTCATCGTCGTCATCTTGAACTAAGTTGTTATCGCCACGGCTATTACTGAAACTTGTCTAAAAAGTTTCAAATTAAACATAATTTAAAAAAGATAGTTTTGTATACTCTGTAATTTTTGTATTTTAAATTGATATGTATAATAGTCAGGCTAATCATTAACATACATTTGCAGAAGCAATATTCTCTGTTGGATCTTCACTTTTGATGAAAATAAACATTCCAAGGCTTTGAAAGACAAAAATATTTTTAAAAGAATACACAGCAGTCCTAATTCCCTTCAGCTTTTCAATTTGATACAAAATTAAATTGAAATATAGAAAAAGAGGTGCATGTGTGTGCAGATATCAGAAGAAAGTTCAAAAATTATTACGAGAAATACCTTATCATTGCTAACATGACTCCAATATAGTTCATTGCAGAATGCTGTACTGGTTGCTCACAAATTAATCCAAATGTCCCAAATCTACAGTATATATGTATAAAATGTATGTAATGTATGCATATAGTAGAAAGGCTTTCTTTGCATTTAGAGCAAGTTACCACACTAGTAACCTGTATAAGTTTTGAAGGTGACTGCAGTTGCATCCAAAAAATGGAACACAATGGAGTGAGGATCATATTCATTGATACATTTAATACCTGCCTGTTGCCCATCCTGCTATTAGATTAAGAGTTCCCCAAATTAATAACCCCATTGCTAAACCAATTGTTTTAATAACAGGAACAACACACATATTTCCAGTACACCAGATAGCTCCTCCGACCATTACCAAAGGAAAAAATTTCCTTTCATCTCCATTGTAAAGATGAACAAATAATCCTAATATCCATATCCCTAGACAAACTATCCATTGAAAGAAAACACCTAAATTGGTATAATAGAAAACAAGGTCATTGATGTATAATATTGGCAGCCATACAGTACTCCATAGTCCATATATAGTGTAGTTACTAGTAGAACTCACTATACACTACTACACCTGGGAGCAGGAATGTGTATTTCCATATGTTATGCTTAGAAGTGACATAAGGAAATGTTTTTGCTTATAAGCCTCCACATACATCCAAATAATAAACAAGATATGGTTTATTTATTCTGTCTTGGCACTTACCATCTCCTGTGGTTATTTTCTTCACAGGAACAAAATTACTTCCAAACATGAGAATTGCCACAGAAGCACCAATATAACCAGCCGTGGGAGATAGGTTTGATATCTTGTGTTGACGTCGTTCACAGATTGTTAAATTGCTACTTCTGTTTGTTCTGTGAAGATTATCTTGAACAAAAAGCATTATTTATAATTGTAATGATATTGTTTGTATATAATAGAGGTTATTAACCATAATTATACTTTATACAACCATTTACTCCCAACAATGTAATATTTTGTTAGCTTTGTTGGGGTCATAGGTGGGTCAGGTCTAACCATTTATGTATCTTGAATAGTCCAGACAAAACCATAAAGATATAGTGATGTGCTTATTTGTCCAGACATTGCAGTCTGTAGTCCACAACACCTTGTGACTGGGTATATTGCAGCACCAACATAAATTCATTCAAATTGCAACATTTTTTGTGTTTAAAATTCAATAGTAAATTGGCCATATAGCCAATTTACATGATGGTGCTACAATTAGCAGCTACTAATTGTAAGCTATTTTTAGAAGGTTTTTATTGGCGTCCTGGAAACGTTTTTATATTTTATATTTACAAGTTGTTGCTATTTATAATACTAACCATAATTAGCGCCCTCTGTTTCATCACAACAGTTTAAAATACAGCCGACGCAAATAAATAACAGTTTTAAAGCGAACATATTGAACAAGCCTGGATCTTTGATTTCAAACGTAATCTATAATATCTAAAAAATGCAGATTAATTATGTAAAATCTTATTTACAATCAATTTTCGTGACATGTATAAAATATATGACGTTCGAAATTCTCTCTGCACTTCCGCTGGTGACCTAACGAGAGAGCTGGGAACTAATGATTAATCACAGAATAAAATCACATTGGGAAAATTTTATAACTAAGAAATATACAAAATTTCTGATGTAAAAGTTTTTAACATTTTCTTATTGAACAATTTAAACTTTTATATAGATTATGTGATCTGTTTGTATAGTATTTTAAGTGGTATGTAGAGTTTTTATTTTATTTTGATCATGGTAGTCTGAATTAATAGTATGTGACTAGAAATTTCGGGTTATTCTTTTTTGATACACGTGTTACCGAAAATAGTTGGACTTCAGACTAGAAAAAATATTTTGGGGGTTATAAAAAGATAACCTGTTTAATTATGTGTTAGTTAAATTGATTTTTAATTTGTAAATTTATGACAAGAGATACAATTTATACTTTTTTGTGTCTTGCTATTTATAAAATAACAGCGTTTATATTTACTTCAATCAGTTCAATTAAGATGATGCAATCCTGGTGCAATATAGCAAATCAAGCGAGTACATGTACAATAGTAAAGTCATGAGGTTTCCTTGATTTGATACACTAGTGAAAACAAAGGTGCTGAAATGGTGTTGAGTTACATCTTGTGTTTCATGTTAGAAATTAATTTTTTTCAATATTGCATCACAGAGTGACTGGAGTTTTTGGAAGTAAAGGAAGAGTATGCCATCTGAAACCTTTGTGTTAAGAGCAGTTTAAAAATGCCTCAAAAGAAAGAAAAAAGGAGGGGAAAGAGAAAAGATAGTGATGACTGGTAAATTAGTTGTAATTGTTTCATAGTCATTATATATAAATACCATTTTCATACCATTCACATACCATTTATTAAAGAATAAATTCATAAAATTAAAGACAGCCATTCCAAGGAAGTCTTATGCTTATAATTTTGAAAAATGTAGTACCCCCAACATAATGGCTTATTCGTCATTGCGAGTTAATTATTTAAAATGATATTTTCAGGGAAGATGAGGTTGCAAATGAGATTGAGCAGATGAAGTTAGGCAGTGCTGAAGATGATACTGGTACCAAGGTATTGTTAATCATCATTCTGTTGTTTCATAAAATGCATAGTTCTAACTATAGCATGAAGCTATAATGTAAGAATATAAAACCAAGAAAGCCTTCACAAGGTAGCTTAAATTTTATTTGGATTGTATTAATCATTGAAATGTAAGCAAAATTGTGCAATCTGATAAAATCTTTTCCAGAGTGAAGTTGGTAATGACAATGAAAATGCCAAGAAAAAAAAGAAACACAAAAAAGGGAAAGGGGCAGTTTCATCAGATGAAGATGAAACAACAAACAATGTTGGTCCACAATCAAGTTTTGGATTGCTTGATGTGGAGGATATTGATGACATGGGTGATGAAATTGAACCAAATGAAAGAGTAAAAAAAGATAAAAAAACAAAAAAAGGAAAAGTAGAAAATAAAACAAGTGAGGAAGACCAAGATTTGGAAAGTAAATCAAGCAATGATAATGTTTTTACTAAAGAAAGCACTGTGGGCAATGATGAGAGTATAAAGGAAGTAAACTCTGATGAGGATGAACATAATTTTAAGAAAGAGAAAAGGAAAGCAAAGAAAAATAAAACAAAAAATGAAGAGGATGAGCATGAAAAAGCTGATGAGGAAGAAGAAACAACTGTCAAAACAGCAGCACAAAAGAGAGCTGAGAAAAAAGAACGAGACAAGAAAAAGAAGGATGCTCAGAAAAAAAAAACAAAGGAAACAAAAACTGAAAAAACTGAAAAAGTTGACGATCCTGAAAATTTAGAAGAATCACATTTAGGGGAGGGTAATAAAACAGCAGGTACATTGAATTACTTTTCTTTCAATATCTATATCTACACTAAGTAGGCCCTAAGTAGTAATATACCAAAACATAGTGTTGGCATGAGATTTTCCATAAACTACAGAAAGATCTGCCTTCACGATTTGTTATTAAGTGCGCCCAATCATTAAATGTCAACAGTCTTTCACAACAGATACAATAGATTTTAGGTAAGTGATAACTGTTGCAGTTATTCATCAATAGATATTGAGGATCATGAAAAATCTGTAAAAGTTGAAAAGACAGAACATGAAGAAGGTGCAGAGGAGGGAACGTCTGGAGTGAAGGAGCAAGATGAAGTGGAAGATGGGGAAGATAAAAAGAAGAAGAAAAAAAAGAAAAAGAAAGTAAAGGAAGAGGAAGCGCCTAAAGTTAAGAAACCTGCGAGGGGGATGATCAAGCAAATGCAAGAGGCTCTTGAGAAAGCAAAACTCGAACAGGAAAGATTAAGGCAAGAAGAAGAAGCTAAAGTAAAGGCACTGGAGGAAGCTGAAAATCGACGACTGGAAAAGGTACGTTGTGCTCTAATGGGTCATATGTGAGAAGTCATTTTATGAACTTGTGGTGGATCTCTATGTGCTATGTGATCGCGCTCGACCACCACAAGTGCGATACTAAACCAACTATAGTGAGTACAAATTATTGCTTTGTTTTTTTATAGATTCGACTTGAAAAAGAACGTAAAGAGAGACAAAAACAAAAAGAAAAGGTTAGTAAGGAAAAGGAAAAGGTTACATAAATTCATTTTCCTATGTATGACAAGTACAGTGCAGTACATAGTTCGATCACTTCACTTCAGAAAGCACGTTAATGTAATATGATAATTATTATTTCAACAGGAGCGAAAAATGAGGTTGAAACAGGAAGGAAAATTCTTGACTCCAGCTCAGAAACAAGAAAAGCTCAAGTTGAAGCACAGTTGGAGGCTATGCGAGCACAAGGTTCGTAATACATCATTAGTAGCGAGCGATACGCATGTGCAAGTTGCGGGATGCACTGTTAGTTAAAGTCTAAGCGTGCAAAATTTGCGTGGTATGTAGACTATTGCATATGTATATATATCAATTACAGAACAAGAAAAATAATGTAAACAGGAATTTCAGCAATTGCTCAATGAAACGTGCTGATCTATTTAGGAATTGCAATTCCAAATCGTAGCGGTTCAGACCCGGGTGACGGAAAGAAACCTGTTCGATATGGTTATAAAAAGAAGCAAAAGCAATTCCAAGATAAGCCCGAAGATACAACAGCAGACGGTGAACTAGAAAACGCAGGTGAACTTATTGTCAGTCAAGTCAGTACAATATTTTTCATAGGGAGCAAAGCAAAAGAAAACGTTCGTCACCAGACCTAAACAAGGGTTTTGCGTTGCCTGATGATCGTAACAGTGTTCGCACACGACCAGGCAATGAACTCTGCACCTATTAAACTGAATACTAAACTGGGAAAAAAGGCGTTACTAAGTTTTCTATTGTTATACAAAAATAAGGTGTACTGATGAACTTACTTGGACCATAGGCAGCCCAATGGCGACTCGCGTGTTCAGGCAATGTAGGCATTATATAGTATATATATAGGATATATATATACTATATAATGCCTACATTGCCTGAACACGCGAGTCGCCATTGGGCTGCCTATGCTTGGACAGGAAACTGCATCAGACTATATATCAGACTATGTATCATAAAAAGGGAAATTAATGTATTTTTAGAAGACAATCCAACAGAGACAGTAAAAGAAACTAAAGAAAACATTGAAGATAAGGTAATGAGATTTATTACTTCTGCATTACATATGATAATGTGTATGAGGTCTTTAGGCCTGGTTCAAACAACGTGGAAGACGTAGTCATTTTTAGCTTCAGTTGCATCCTCATTCCCAGGTTTTTCGCGTACTACGTTTGCCAAAAGCAGTACGCGAAAAACCTGGGAACGAGGGTGCTTCAGCTGGCAAAAGAGAAGAGGAAAAGCGAGTGTTTGTTTTCTGTCGAGATCTATATTGAATTTCTGTCTATTTATCCATGATACGATTTTGAACAAGGTTTTCAACCCTTTTAAATCTTCAATCAACCGTAATCTTTACTCCAGTCTCACGCGTAAAAAGTATTTAAAGAAATCACTGCATTATTTTGTGATTTATTTTTAGTCTGAGATTCAGGAAGATGATGTAAAAGAGACCTGGGATGATCAAGATGAGGAAAGCGATAAAGGTGTAAATCATTTTTTGTCCTAGGTCTTTTCAGGAATGTCCTAGGTTCTAAAAAGTGCTCAATCTTCTCACAAACAGCTTAGTGCAGTAAAATAAAGATCAAGTCAGTTTTGCGATTAGTGAACGTCATGTTCATCTCATTCGCTATTCCCTTCCGTGCAAAAAGACTGAATAAAAAACTTTACTAAACCTGCAAGGTGCATCCTGTCATTTTTTTAGGAAAAAGAAAAAAAGTCGCATGAAATATAGTATAGACGCCGTAGAGATTAAGTTGGGTTATTTAGACACGAACCATGATTAACTAATTTTACTGCCATTAATAAAAATTACAAATGCTAACTTAACTTCTGTTACAGATACTGCCACTACTGAAACACAACAGGTACTAACCTTTTATTATTTTGTGTTGAACGAACTGCAGTAGTTCAATAATGAGTTCCCTCCAATTTTCAATTATTTTTTCAAAGCAACACGTTTTCTGATCACCACTCACTTGAAATTGTTTGAATTTTTCTAGAAAGCCTCGGGTGAAATTAATGAGGATGAAGGTGGGGAGGATGAAGACGAAGAGACAAGTGAAGATGAGAGTGAAGACGAAAATGGACAAGAAGAAGAAAGTGAATCTGGTGAAGATACGGAAAGTGAATCTGAAGACGAATATGAAGAAGATGAATCGCTATCTAAAGAAGAAAGAGAATTTTTCAGAGCTGAAGCCAGAATAAAGGTATTTATTGTAAATTCGTTCTTAGCTATACTTAGCCTAAGCCTTCAAACCAAAACAATTTTTCTTCCTAGAAACGAAGGGAGAAGGCAGAAGCAGCCCGATCGAAGGAGAAATTACGGTCACCTGTGATTTGTGTGATGGGTCATGTGGACACAGGAAAAACCAAAATACTAGATAAGGTTAGAAAATACAAAAAAAATTGTACACTTCCAAATCAGTCATGTGCATGCGATACATGTTTTCGTTCAATATTAAGATCCGTCATTCTCATGTGCAAGATGGTGAAGCAGGAGGAATTACTCAACAGATTGGAGCAACTAACGTCCCAAGTGATGCGATAAAACAACAGACGAAAATGATTAAAGACGTATGTACAATTCATCGAGCTGATCTGCTTGAGTATATCTATTATTTTTTTGTGCATCTATTATTTTTTGTGCCGGAAACTATTTGTAAATTAAAATTTTAATTTCGCGCCTTTTATACCATTAGTTGTATTATGATGACGCAGTGTTGTCGTGACGTCACGATTGTATTCTTTTTCAATCTATAGTTTACAGAGTTTGACATGAAAATACCTGCTTTGCTGATCATAGACACACCTGGCCATGAATCTTTCAGGTACCATAATGTTTTTTGGAACAGAGCACAATCATGGGGGGAGAATTATATCAATTCTTGGAAGCCAGGTTATATCAATTATTTAAAGAAAAAAAGCCAAAGTAAAAAATCGTCATGCAATAAGATCGCCTTTTTAAATCGTAAGTCGTAAAAGTAGTAAATCATATGACACAGTTTTTATTAAATTTTCTTGTTTTATAGTAACTTGCGATCACGAGGTTCAACATTATGCGATATGGCAATTCTTGTTGTTGATATTATGCACGGTCTAGAACCGCAAACAATTGAATCTATAAATTTACTAAGAAATAAGAAAACACCTTTTGTCGTTGCCTTAAATAAGGTATGAAAATGAAAAACTAAACAGTGTATAAACAGTGTTTAAAAGCTGTACCTAATATTGCACCTTATGCTTGGAAACGTGACTGGTTTTCTATTTAATATTACCACTTTTTAAGGTTGATCGATTGTACGAATGGAAACGAGGTCCAAACTCGAGTATTATAGATACTCTTAAGAAACAAGGAAGAGGTACAAAACAAGAGTTTGAAGAGCGAATGAATAAAATTATCGGGGAATTTGCTGAAGAGGTTAGAAATATATTGCCCTATGCTTATCTTAACACAGTTCAAATTGTGTTCTAAATCTATACGAATTCGGGATCGCTATTTTAATACCATCAAAACTATTTTCTGCTGATATTCATGAATGACTAATGTAATTTTTATATACAGGGATTAAACGCTATATTATTTAATAAAAATGTTGACGCCAAGACTTACATATCTCTGGTCCCTACATCAGCTCACACTGGGGATGGCATGGGTGACCTGATTTCATTGATTGTCAAACTATGTCAGACTAAACTAGCTCAAAGATTATCCTACTCAGAGGAACTGCAGTGCACTGTGCTTGAGGTATGTTCCATTGACACTATAGCAAAGTCCTTTTACCAGCATGCTTTCGAATAATGCCAACGATTATGTTTGTCCTGTGGCATCTTTCAATCCTTTTTCATACTTTTCCCAACCAATGGTTACGAATCAAACTAACTAAATAAAGTTGCGCCTCTAAACGTTCTAGGTAAAGGCTATAACTGGATTAGGGACAACGATTGATGTAATTTTGACGAATGGTCGTTTAGCAGAATCTCAAACAATTGTATTGGGGGGAATACAAGGTCCTATTGTAACCCAGATACGAGCTTTACTCATGCCCCAACCTTTGAAAGAACTCCGGGTAAAGAATCATTATAAAGAATTTAAAGAAATTGAAGCAGCACAAGGGGTGAAAATCACCGGAAAGGAACTTGATAAGGCGCTTGCAGGATCGCCTTTGTTTGTGGCTTATGAAGAAGACGAGATTGAAGTACTTAAGGTGAACGTCTATTACAATGTTTGTCAAAGATGATTCAGAGCTAAGATATTTATGTACGCCCCAGATAAAAAAAATGTGCTGCACGCGCAAGAGCTCAGTTAGCTTCTATTTGCCACAATAATTCGCCGCTGTATAGATTTTATTTGAACTATCTTTAAAATTTCCAGGTGTATCAAAACAACTATTTCCCACAATTTATCTTTATATTATAGATTTACTGTTGCTTTTTCGGCATACGAGATTTGTTTTCAGTTTTTACGAAGCATGTAATTGACACATTTTTTAGAGAGACGTAAACGAAATTGTTCAACAGACACTGAAATCGATCAAAGTTGCTGACAAAGGAGTCTGTGTACAAGCCTCAACACTTGGTTCTCTGGAGGCTCTCTTAGAATTCTTGAAAACTTCAAAAATACCGGTATGTACTTAAAAAATTCAATTGAGGTACTGTTTACTCGTAATTTTAAACTTTGAAATGGAGTATTTCTATGGAAAACGTGAAACTAGATATTACAACAAATGTTTGTAACAATTTGTGTTCAAATTTCCCACTTTTCTATTAATAATTTTTTTTCAGAAACCCTAGGGAGCCACCTTAATTACGTCTGTAGCAGCAGAATAAATTATAGCTTGTATTTTTAGAATTTTTATCTGACACGGTGTTATTGTTTTCAGTATTGTAGTGTTAGTGTTGGTCCAGTTCATAAGAAAGATGTTATGAAAGCCTCAGTGATGTTGGAGCATGATAATCAGTAAGTATTTATGACCAATAATGAGATAATTATAATATTGAGGTTAAATACTCTTGTGCATGTATATGTGAAATCATGTGACTGGATTTTTAGGTTTGCAGTCATTCTCGCATTTGATGTAAAAGTCGAACGTGATGCCCAGGAACTTGCAGATAATCTTGGTGTAAAAATATTTACAGCTGATATTATTTATCATCTATTTGATAAGTTTATGAGCTACAGGGAGGTAAGCTGTGTTTCTTTACTCCCAGTTTTATTTGCGCGTTGTATATAAGTTACCTCTTGATCATTGGAATTGCTTAAAACAGTGGAAACCTGACATGAACACTTTCGTCTTTGGCTGGGGAAGAGGGGAGGGGGGTGCGGGAAAAGTTTGGAAAAAGCTACAATTGAGAGATGATGAACTATTTTTACAGGAATTAAAACAAAAGAGACGAGATGAATTCAAGCACATTGCGATATTTCCATGTAAGTTACGGGTTCTCACTGAACACATCTTCAATACTCGAGATCCCATAGTGCTTGGCGTTGCTGTTGATGCTGGTATTGTCAAAGAAGGAACTCCGATATGTGTTCCTAGCAAAGAGGTAAGTGGGGTTGAGGTTATTGTCTTCGTTGTGACAATGAATTATGCGTCTTTAGCACCCGTGTGGTGTGATTGTCTTTCTTGAAAGTCGTTTCTATAACCTAATCACTACAGTGGACTGAAAGCCGGAATTTTATATACAACGTACGTAGCCGTAGTATATTTCAGTATGATTTTTGTATTATAGTTTGTTGACATTGGCATTGTGACTGGAATTGAGACGAACCATAAACCTGTGGAGAAAGCGACTAAGGGAATGGAAGTCTGTGTTAAAATCGAACCAATTCCTGGAGAAGCACCCAAGATGTATGGTCGTCATTTTGATTATACAGATCCACTTGTTAGTAAAGTAAGTCAATACTTCAGTCAATAAATGATACATCACATAGCAATTAGAGTAAGGCATTTACATAATATCTGTCCTCACAAAATCCTTTACAGATATCTCGGGAATCAATTGACGCTGTTAAAGAATACTTCAGAGACGACCTTCAAAAAAGTGATTGGCAGTTAATGATTGAATTGAAAAAACTATTTAAAATCATATAAATTGCCCAATTTCAATTCTATTTACAGCTCGTAAAAGATGTCTTAATTTCTTTTAAAACGAAACTCAGGAGACGTTTCTCATTCGAATGCAAATGAAAACATAAAATATACTTGGTTCAGTCTTTTAGATCTTTCTTTTGCAATAGTTAGTTCTGCGGGCTATTAATACTTCGGGACCATTATTTGGTACAGTTTGCAAGTCGCCATCTTGCATAGTATTTTTTCCGATTCCGGCGCAGTATGCATCGGTTTAATCCCAAAATAGAGAAAGTATAACGGAATTCGTTCATCTTATTTTATTTTCTGTACGAGAGATTGACGACGATTATAAGAAACATTGAATTAGGAATCAGTTCATGGTTATAGGTTACATTGGAGGGTGTAATAGTTAAAATTATATAGATTTTATTAGTCGTATTTAATAAAGTATGTTCTTTCCAGTTTCTTTGCTGGTTTTTGTGCTTTCATTGTTATACAACCGACATGTATTTCATTCCTATCTATGTAAATTCGTCCCAAGAATCTTTTATCTCTACGTCGGCTCCAGAATTCTCCACTTCCTGAATTTCAACTTCACTTCTCCGAAAAGGTTTAATGAAAGGCATCCATTTCAAGCGGCCAATGCTCTCGGCGTCTAACGAATGCTGGATACGATGCAAGATTTTATGTCGTAACTGCGTCACTGCCGGTACGCTAGCACTCAAGAACAGTAACAAGGCAAATATTCCCAAAACGAAAGATAAAATGAAAGCAGCAGGCATCGAAAATATTGTCAGTAATCCTCCAATGAAGACAAGTGTTGTTGCTATAACAGCTATTGCAAATGGTATCCAGAATGGAGCCAGAAAAACTACACATGCCAGTAATAATAGTTTATAGACATACACGTTGGTTGAAATTCCCATTGTTTCTCTAGACACACTCTCCATACAGTCATCTGTAATGTCAATGTAGTGTGGAAAATTATCTTCTGTACTAAAAGTTCAGGCTTTCTTTCGTGCTGTGTAAAATTGAGCTTAGATTTGGCAGTCTCGAAGCAGGTCACACAAATTGGCCCTTGCCGACTCTTGTGTTGTGCCTCTCCTAGCTTGACATGTGTAACTTATAATTTTAGCACCATGCAACTCTCGAGTGTAGCAACTCTCCGTAACACTATAATCACCATCAGTCCGTTAAATAATAATGTGATTCTTACCACAGGTTCGAATTAGAACCATTAGTTACAATACCCAACCCGACCGAAACCCGCTGGACCGAGTCAGTGCTGAGAGTCATGCAAAATAGATTAAAGTTCAAGAGAAATTTCTTACCTGCATGCACAAATCTTAATTTTTAAAATCTTTGGTGAAATACGACGCACGCTTTTAGACGCGATGCAGAAAATTAATCAAATTGTGATGTCATAAGACTGATCTACAGTAGACTGGATTAAACATTTTTATTCAGCTGCGTACAACCATCACTTGACTTAACTCCTCCACAGTCCATTCTCATTCGTCCTGCGTGTGTTATAGCAACTTTCTATCCAATATAAAGACGGAGTATTCAAAGGGGATGATTAAAACCATTTTTTTCAATCCCAACAATTGGCAGCAAACTTTCGTTATACTGTACGATCACTGTATACAGTTCAGTAAGAGGCAGGTGCACTATGGGAAACCTATTTAACTAACATTCAACAGTATAAAATATATATCAACTGTAAGGCTGTCTAGCTATCAGCATCTATTTCATTAACAACCCCTGCAGCTTTCAAACAAGAAAAGAGGCTGTTGTTTCCACTGATTTGAAAATGTAAAGTCCTCTTTGCATAATAATTGCTGTCAATATTTTCAATGTTATCTATGATATCTTGCAAGAGATGAGCTCTTCCAGCAACACTACCAGGTGCCTCGTACTCTACATGCGTGAAATGCACGTGAAAATGATAGTAAGTTGGCTGGTAATGAACGAACACACGAAGTTGTGATGGGTAAACATTGTAAGTCTTCAGGATTGCCTCCTATAAGATAAATATATACCTATATTACTTTCAGAACAGTTTTACAAGAATATCAATTTCTTTCAAGACATTTTTCATTAATTTTCATGTATCAATTTCATTACTGAGGCAGATTGAGGGTAAAGGTTTCTTACTGATCCTTGTTGAAGAATATTCTTTAGAAGTGGTAAATGTGAAGAATTCAAATCCCGTAATGTATTTATTCCATGTTTATAACAAATTGCCATAACATAAAGACTTTTCATTTGTGTTTGTTCCCACTTGAGATCAGGTAAAACGATAAAGCCATGTTCAGAATGTGAATCTTCATATATGATCCGATCTGATTCTGCTTTCTTCTCCAAAATATTATACACCCACTAAATTATAACAAAATATACAATACGTTTACCACTTATTCTGCAATATTTAGTTTTTCTTATGTCCTCTTCACATCGCTTATTAAAAAACTTTATGAAGAGTCAGTTTTACAATCACAATTGCCATAGGCAGAATACTTTAAGACTTTATTAGCTATGAGATAGATTACATCATTACATCAATACTAAGGTATTACCAGAATCATGTGAAATAATCTGCTATTCGGGTGACATATTTTACCTGTAAATGAACAGCTTGTTCTTTAATGAATGGAAGAGTGACTTTTTTATAAACATCTGGTGTTTCCGCCACTAAGTAAAATTGTTGAGCTGAATATTTTTTGACATGTTTTTCAGTAGCTGGATATATCAGTGTATTCTTCACAAAATTGATTTCTTCTGGAAACTTGCAAAGAAGTTGAGAGTAAATATCATTGTTAAATTGCACTTTCATCTGACCATCACTGGAAAGAATCTTGTCAATCATGGTATTAGAAAATGGGGTCTTTTCAAGAATAGACACAGCATCTTTATGCTCAATTTTATCTAAACGAAGGAATAAAGACAATCAGCATGTGAGACAATCAGAATTTACACTATTAAAGGTTAGAGATCAACCCCAATTCAATAGATTTGACCCCATCTATGGCTAACATTTCGAACTCGAAGCTCACTTCAAATTTTTGAAAATAACACTTTTAGATGTGCCAGAATGATACGACAGATAGACTGGTATTTTATTCATAATTTTTTATTGATTGATATGCATTCGTAGCACAACTGTACAAAACTACTGACCTTGCAAATGCAAAATTATTGTTTTATTCCTAGCATTCTCTGAAAGAACTTTCACCAATTTGAAATCACTCATTGCATCATGCTTCACTTTCTTAGAGCTTTTATTCTCAATTTCGCCAACCAATGATCTTTTTTGTGAGCTATTGACCTGATCATTGATCTCATCACTCCTGGCTTCCGCCATGTTTAACTTCCCTGTTGATGTACTTCATGTATGCGCGGAGCAAAACAAATTACCATAATTTTGAGGAACCAGATTACCAGAGGGCGCAGAAGTCAGAAAGGCTAAGGTTCTACGTGAATGAACGTGAAAGCCGCTCCAGAAAACGTGATAAAACTCGTTTATATGTTGCACTTCGGTTTCGTCGAAAACAGTAAGACAATTGATTAGATGCTCACAGCTCCATAATTACTATCGTTTCTCCGTTCTGATGCAACCGATATGTTACGCCAAAAGCAGATAAATACAACTTTAATGTAAGATCCCAAGCATATAGAGTCCACTGATCCCAAGTAAAGTGAGAGATAGTCATTTCAGCAGGCAATAGGTTTATTTCACGAGTTTCGTCTACTTCCATAAAGCAACTGACAGTACTTGATATAAATATAAATTTTTAAAATTAGCCTGCACTATCTGTTTATTTATCACATTTAGTATAAAGTTCATGGATTTTAGAAAGTTAAAAATTTTCTTTGTCACAAACTAACTGACTAGCAGTAGTCTGTGTACAACTGCATAAAAACTGCATATAAATGTTTATTTATTAAAATATATTTGAAATATTTTTTAAAAAGTTTTCATCATTGTCTTCTTCTAATTCAGAAAAAGATATGCATTGCTGGTCCCCCTCACATATTTTCTTGTTTTGAGAAACCTCCAGGTTCTTGTCATCATTACTTAGTTCTCTACCTTTTTCCATAACATAGAAAAAATAGCGAAAGTAATAGCCAAAGATATTTGTTGTAATTGACCAGTTATACTCAGACTTAGCAAGGTACAGCTTCCTGAAGTGTGGCTGTGAAAATGCCACAGATATAAAACGCCCTCCAATCTTTAGGATCTGAGAAATCTGTAGGAAAAAATGTAAAGGTTTTCAATTTCAAATATAGCTAGGATTAGGGACAACCAATCTGAGAAACCAAATTAAGTTTTAGTTTTTTCCTATCCATTAATCATATTACTAAAATGTTTGCTGGTACATGTTGTTAAGAAACTTACATTAATTCAATAATTTTTATCTATTTAGCTTTCAGCTAATATAATTGGCAATGGTGGGCAATTTTGAATAGTTTCATACCTGTAAAAGAACAGTATGCATAAACTTGCGGCTATGTTCTGATGGGTTCCATAAATTTTTCTCGTCCACTAGGAGAGTATCTAAAGTTCCCTTCTCTATAATAACATCAAATGAATTCTTATCGAAAGTCATTTTTGTAATATCCATTTGCAAATATTCCATTCCAATAAGTTCTTGATGTTTTTGCCTCATTTTCTCAATAACAACTGGGGAATAGTCAATATTCACAATATTTGTATATCCATCATTATACATTTCTTCACTTAACCTACTATTACCACAACCTAACATTAAAATTCTATCACATTTTCTAACATGTTGGATTGTTAAGTGCCTAAAATCACAGTAGCTTTTACACCATTCAAAATTGTCTTCAACAGCAAACCTTTTGTTCCAATATTCTTTTAGCATATAGGTTTCACTACTGTCTGGTAAATCCATGATGATAACTAACCCAATGTACCACAATAGAAAAAACTGTAAGTAAAAACCGGCTGGAATAACGAATGAATTACTATGATTACGATTTATTTATAAAATTATTAGAAGTAAAGGTAGTTACTTTATGTGACCCCTATTATAATGTATCACATATTATAGTGTATCACATACTTAGTCCTCCTCAGTCTCCCTCAGCCATCCTTAGCCCTCCTTAGACATCCTTAGCCCTCCTTTGGCCTCCTTACACCACCTTAGCACTCCTTAGCCCTCCTTAGCCCTCCTTAGGCCTGCTTAGCCCTCCTTAGCCCACCTTAGACCTCCTTAGCCATCCTTAGCCCTCCTTAGACATCCTTAGCCCTCCTTTGGCCTCCTTACACCACCTTAGCACTCCTTAGCCCTCCTTAGCCCACCTTAGACCTCCTTAGCCATCCTTAGCCCTCCTTAGACATCCTTAGCCCTCCTTAGCCCTCCTTTGGCCTCCTTACACCACCTTAGCACTCCTTAGCACTCCTTAGCCCTCCTTAGGCCTGCTTAGCCCTCCTTAGCCCACCTTAGCCCACCTTAGACCTCCTTAGCCCTCCTTAGCCCACCTTAGCACTCCTTAGCCCTCCTTAGCCCACCTTAGACCTCCTTAGCCATCCTTAGCCCTCCTTAGACATCCTTAGCCCTCCTTAGCCCTCCTTTGGCCTCCTTACACCACCTTAGCACTCCTTAGCCCTCCTTAGCCCTCCTTAGCCCACCTTACACCTCCTTAGCCATCCTTAGCCCTCCTTAGACATCTTTAGCCCTTCTTAGCCCTCCTTAGGCCTCCTTAGCCCTCCTTAGCCCTTCTTAGCCCTCCTTAGACATCCTTAGCCCTCCTTAGCTTTCCTTAGCCCTCCTTGGACCACCTTAGCCCTCCTTAGACCACCTTAGCCCTCCTTAGGCCTCCTTAGCACTCCTTAGCCCTCCTTAGGCCTCCTTAGCCCTCCTTAGCCCACCTTAGACCTCCTTAGCCATCCTTAGCCCTCCTTAGACATCCTTAGCCCTCCTTTGGCCTCCTTACACCACCTTAGCACTCCTTAGCCCTCCTTAGCCCTCCTTAGGCCTGCTTAGCCCTCCTTAGCCCACCTTAGACCTCCTTAGCCATCCTTAGCCCTCCTTAGACATCCTTAGCCCTCCTTTGGCCTCCTTACACCACCTTAGCACACCTTAGCCCTCCTTAGCCCTCCTTAGGCCTCCTTAGCCCTCCTTAGCCCTCCTTAGCCCACCTTAGACCTCCTTAGCCATCCTTAGCCCTCCTTAGACATCCTTAGCCCTCCTTAGCCCTCCTTTGGCCTCCTTACACCACCTTAGCACTCCTTAGCACTCCTTAGCCCTCCTTAGGCCTGCTTAGCCCTCCTTAGCCCACCTTAGACCTCCTTAGCCATCCTTAGCCCTCCTTAGACATCCTTAGCCCTCCTTAGCCCTCCTTTGGCCTCCTTACACCACCTTAGCACTCCTTAGCCCTCCTTAGGCCTCCTTAGCCCTCCTTAGCCCACCTTAGACCTCCTTAGCCATCCTTAGCCCTCCTTAGACATCCTTAGCCCTTCTTAGCCCTCCTTAGGCCTCCTTAGCCCTCCTTAGCCCTTCTTAGCCCTCCTTAGACATCCTTAGCCCTCCTTAGCTTTCCTTAGCCCTCCTTGGACCACCTTAGCCCTCCTTAGACCACCTTAGCCCTCCTTAGGCCTCCTTAGCACTCCTTAGCCCTCCTTAGGCCTCCTTAGCCCTCCTTAGCCCACCTTAGACCTCCTTAGCCATCCTTAGCCCTCCTTAGACATCCTTAGCCCTCCTTTGGCCTCCTTACACCACCTTAGCACTCCTTAGCCCTCCTTAGCCCTCCTTAGGCCTGCTTAGCCCTCCTTAGCCCACCTTAGACCTCCTTAGCCATCCTTAGCCCTCCTTAGACATCCTTAGCCCTCCTTAGCCCTCCGTTGGCCTCCTTACACCACCTTAGCACTCCTTAGCCCTCCTTAGGCCTCCTTAGCCCTCCTTAGCCCACCTTAGACCTCCTTAGCCATCCTTAGCCCTCCTTGGACCACCTTAGCCCTCCTTAGACCACCTTAGCCCTCCTTAGGCCTCCTTAGCCCTCCTTAGACCACCTTAGCCCTCTTTAGCCCTCCTTAGGCCTCCTTAGCCCTCCTTAGCCCTTCTTAGCCCTCCTTAGACATCCTTAGCCCTCCTTAGCCCTCCTTAGGCCTCCTTACCACTCCTTAGCCCTCCTTGGACCACCTTAGCCCTCCTTAGACCACCTTAGCCCTCCTTAGCCCTCCTTAGGCCTCCTTAGCTCCCCTTAGCCCTCCTTAGGCCTCCTTAGCCCTCCTTAGCCCTCCTTTGGCCTCCTTAGCCCACCTTAGCCCTCCTTAGGCCTCCTTAGCCCTCCTTAGGCCTCCTTAGCCCTCCTTAGACATCCTTAGCTCCCCTTAGCCCTCCTTAGGCCTCCTTAGCCCTCCTTAGCACTCCTTTGGCCTCCTTAGCCCACCTTAGCCCTCCTTGGGCCTCCTTAGCCCTCCTTAGGCCTCCTTAGCCCTCCTTAGCCCTCCTTAGACATCCTTAGCTCTCCTTAGGCCTCCTTAGCCCTCCTTAGCCCTCCTTAGACATCCTTAGCTCTCCTTAGCCTTCCTTAGCCTACCTTAGACCTCCTTAAAGTGCTACTGCAACGAAATTTTCGACCCGATTTTTATTAGCCTAAACAAATATTCAGCCTTTTAGAAACAATTTGATGTATATATGACTTTTGTGTGTTAAGTAGAAGTTGACTAATTTTACCCTCAAACCTCGGTATCAAATGCGAACTTTTATAGCCGCCATGTTTGCTGATGTGACGTCATAACGAGTACCGATATTTCGAAGCTTATGGTAATATATATAGCTTGTGTGTTGTCCGCTTCAAATTTTCGATCTTGACGCGGAGAACCAAATCATTTTATTTTGAAATGGAAGTTAATTCTGTTAACTAACATATATTGAAGAAATGCCTGGTAAAGGGTCTGAAAATATACGCCGATTTGTTAGAAAATTCAAACTAGTCTTAGCCCGTCTGACAGAGATATAATGTAGTAATATATGCCATTTATAAGCATGTATATCTTGTGCCGCATAGTCCTTTATGCCACAAAGTCCTACGTAAGACGATCTTGAAGAACTTAAAAAAACTGCTTAGCCTTTCAGTAAAACAAGACGAAGGCAATGATATGATGTCCTTGTTACTGATAATATTGGTGTATGCTATGCGATATATTCCCGCAAACCATAAACAGTAATATACTGGCTATTGTAAATGCCACATTGCCACTGTTTTGCAATAGCGCGTATCGAAATATATCAAACTGAAACACACACTAACACAGGTCCTTTTATCTACATGCATAAATACTCAAGAAACACCATCCTTGCTGATTTAAATTGAACTTCAATGTCTTATGAAACGGCACTCGCCGTGCACATTAAGACACCAAGGCCAACATCAGCTTTATTCAGCATGAATGCATGTGCGCGCAAAGTATCTCCGCATTGATGGTAAAATCAGCCTTTGCCTATATATCAGTTAGCTTTCAACTTGTGCTACGATCAGTTCAGACATCAAATGTATGCACAGAATCTTCTTTCGATACTCTTTTATTTAAGGGATCTTGCTAAACAAGAGTCATATACGAATCTTTGAAATCGACTTAGCCGCGCAAAGAACCGCACCATGAAACAGAAAGTCGGAACAAAATTCAATATTTTCTTCGACTTTGGCGATCCATTTTTTCGTTAGGAACATATGTATAGATATTTAATAATTTTGATGAATACTGGCTTAGTAGGGACTGTAAGAAACGCAGCTTCTTCGTCGATGAGGCTACTTAACACTAGTATTTTTACGCCATGCTAAGAATCGGTACTCTTTTCTACGTCACAAACTACATTATGGCGGAGCAAAAGTTCGCATGTCTAAGTGGCAAAAATCGCGACTTTGGAAAGCTATAAAAATCTTTTGAGAAAGCCAATTTTGATTATGTTTTCAAAAATGAAATCAGGAAAGTGAGAACTTTAAATTGAGCCAATAAAAATGGGGTCAAAAATTTCGTTGCGGTAGCACTTTAAAAGGTATGTTATGTATTTTCCGTGTAATGTGATATATTTTTGGAAAGAAATAAGAAGATGTATAGACGGCTAAGGAGGTCTAAGGTAGGCTAAGGCGGTCAAAGGAAAGCTAAGGAGGGCTAAGGAAGTCTAAGGTGGGCTAAGGAGGGCTAAGGCGGTCTAAGGAGGTTTAAGGAGGTTTAAGGAGGTCTAAGGAGGGCTAAGGAGGGCTAAGGAGGTCTAAGGTGGGCTGAGGAGGTCTAAGGTAAGCTAAGGAGGGGTAAGGAGGCCTAAGGAGGGCTAAGGAAGGCTAAGGATGTCTAAGGAGGGCTAAGGAGGGCTAAGGAGGCCTAAGGAGGGCTAAGGAGGGCTAAGGTGGTCTAAGGAGGGCTAAGGTGGTCTAAGGAGGGCTAAGGAGGCCTAAGGAGGGCTAAGGTGGGCTAAGGAGGCCAAAGGAGGGCTAAGGAGGCCTAAGGAGGGCTAAGGGGAGCTAAGGTGGTCTAAGGAGGGCTAAGGTGGTCTAAGGAGGGCTAAGGAGGCCTAAGGAGGGCTAAGGTGGGCTAAGGAGGCCAAAGGAGGGCTAAGGAGGCCTAAGGAGGGCTAAGGGGAGCTAAGGAGGCCTAAGGAGGGCTAAGGGGAGCTAAGGAGGCCTAAGGAGGGCTAAGGAGGGCTAAGGTGGTCTAAGGAGGGCTAAGGAGGCCTAAGGAGGGCTAAGGATGTCTAAGGAGGCCAAAGGAGGGCTAAGGAGGCCTAAGGAGGCCTAAGGAGGGCTAAGGGGAGCTAAGGATGTCTAAGGAGGCCTAAGGAGGCCTAAGGAGGGCTAAGGGGAGCTAAGGATGTCTAAGGAGGCCTAAGGATGTCTAAGGAGGGCTAAGGATGTCTAAGGAGGGCTAAGGTGGGCTAAGGAGGGCTAAGGAGGCCAAAGGAGGGCTAAGGAGGGCTAAGGTGGTCTAAGGAGGGCTAAGGTGGTCTAAGGAGGCCAAAGGAGGGCTAAGGATGGCTAAGGATGGCTAAGGAGGCCTAAGGAAGGCTAAGGTGGTCTAAGGAGGGCTAAGGTGGGCTAAGGAGGCCAAAGGAGGGCTAAGGAGGCCTAAGGAGGCCTAAGGAGGGCTAAGGAGAGCTAAGGATGTCTAAGGAGGGCTAAGGAGGGCTAAGGAGGTCTAAGGAGGGCTAAGGATGGCTAAGGAGGTCTAAGGTGGGCTAAGGAGGGCTAAGGAGGCCAAAGGAGGGCTAAGGAGGCCAAAGGAGGGCTAAGGAGGCCTAAGGAGGCCTAAGGAGGGCTAAGGAGGGCTAAGGAGGGCTAAGGAGGTCTAAGGAGGGCTAAGGATGGCTAAGGAGGTCTAAGGTGGGCTAAGGAGGGCTAAGGAGGGCTAAGGAGGGCTAAGGAGGGCTAAGGTGGTGTAAGGAGGCCAAAGGAGGGCTAAGGATGTCTAAGGAGGGCTAAGGTGGGCTAAGGAGGCCAAAGGAGGGCTAAGGAGGCCTAAGGAGGCCTAAGGAGGGCTAAGGAGAGCTAAGGATGTCTAAGGAGGGCTAAGGAGGTCTAAGGTGGGCTAAGGAGGGCTAAGGAGGCCAAAGGAGGGCTAAGGATGTCTAAGGAGGGCTAAGGATGGCTAAGGAGGTCTAAGGTGGGCTAAGGAGGGCTAAGGAGGGCTAAGGAGGGCTAAGGTGGTGTAAGGAGGCCAAAGGAGGGCTAAGGATGTCTAAGGAGGGCTAAGGTGGGCTAAGGAGGCCAAAGGAGGGCTAAGGAGGCCTAAGGAGGCCTAAGGAGGGCTAAGGAGAGCTAAGGATGTCTAAGGAGGGCTAAGGAGGGCTAAGGAGGTCTAAGGTGGGCTAAGGAGGGCTAAGGAGGCCTAAGAAGAGCTAAGGAGGGCTAAGGAGGCCTAAGGAGGTCTAAGGAGGGCTAAGGAGGGCTAAGGAGTGCTAAGGTGGTGTAAGGAGGCCAAAGGAGGGCTAAGGAGGGCTAAGGATGTCTAAGGAGGGCTAAGGATGGCTAAGGAGGTCTAAGGTGGGCTAAGGAGGGCTAAGGAGGCCTAAGGAGGGCTAAGGAGGGCTAAGGAGTGCTAAGGTGTGCTAAGGTGGTGTAAGGAGGCCAAAGGAGGGCTAAGGATGTCTAAGGAGGGCTAAGGATGTCTAAGGAGGGCTAAGGATGGCTAAGGAGGTCTAAGGTGGGCTAAGGAGGGCTAAGGAGGCCTAAGGAGGGCTAAGGAGGGCTAAGGAGTGCTAAGGTGTGCTAAGGTGGTGTAAGGAGGCCAAAGGAGGGCTAAGGATGTCTAAGGAGGGCTAAGGATGTCTAAGGAGGGCTAAGGATGGCTAAGGAGGTCTAAGGTGGGCTAAGGAGGGCTAAGGAGGCCTAAGGAGGGCTAAGGAGGGCTAAGGAGTGCTAAGGAGTGCTAAGGTGGTGTAAGGAGGCCAAAGGAGGGCTAAGGAGGGCTAAGGATGTCTAAGGATGGCTAAGGAGGTCTAAGGTGGGCTAAGGAGGGCTAAGGAGGCCTAAGGAGGGCTAAGGAGGGCTAAGGTGGTGTAAGGAGGCCAAAGGAGGGCTAAGGATGTCTAAGGAGGGCTAAGGATGGCTGAGGGAGACTGAGGAGGACTAAGGTATGTGATACACTATAATATGTGATACATTATAATAGGGGTCACATAAAGTAACTACCGAAGTAAATGGTAAATACCACTGCCCAGGGTGCAAAGTGAGCCCGCTACCCAAATCTATCGTTTTAAAACCTTTTGACTTTTGAGGTCTGCCTAAAAGAAAAAAGCAGCGAAAACAAGTGACAGAAGATCCAAAATCATCCTAGATTCGCTTAAGATGAATGCTGTGGCCATGGTTGACGGTTGACTGTTTATTTCACAATTTCCTCCGTGGTGGCGAGCTCATCATTATCAGGCGCGAAAAATACTTATCAGGCCCGAGAATATCATTATCAGGCGCGAAAATGCAGCGAGCGTCTTGCCCTTGAATTGAAGTTTAATAGATAGGGAGCACATTTGGGAGCTAGGGTGTGTCAAGTATACACGTACATAAATAATCGCACCGCGCCATTGCTATCTCCACTTGCGTGCGTATGCGCACGTAAAGTTAATATTTTCTAAGACTGAGTTTTTCTATGCCAGCAAAAACATCTCCATCAAATATTTTTTTGGTTTTATAAGTATCATTCATTTAAACCTTTTACGTGGCACGTGTGCGTATAGTAAAAAAAACGGGAAAGTGCTAGTGGATTGAGTGAAAATCCGCCCTTTTTCGTCGTGTTTACATCGTCTTTGACGCTGCCATCCTATATCTGCTTAATAGCCGTGCAGGATAACAGAACAATTCTCAATTCCTGGCTACATCAGGCCTACCAAATGCTTTCCGTGCAGCATAGCGTGATCCGCTATGCACGGGAAACGTGGCGCCGGATTTGCTGTCGGCGTCTTGGCGAATGAAATGTATTCTGACCCTTCTAAAAACTCGAGCAGCATCTCAAGGGCATAGATCATGCAATCTCGCACGGGATACGTTTTTTAAGAAATTTACCAGAGTGAAACAACGGACCTTTTTAAAATTCCGCGCGTGAAGTAGATTTATCACCCTCAAGGCCTAAATCCATATTCTTATTTCTACTTTTTAGTTCCAAGCCGAATATTCTCTAATTTAATTGGTTTGATCAAGTCGAAAGCATCGCATAATGATAGGTTCCCAAAACGTCGCTTTTTGGAAAAGGCGATCGGATTATATCATATAGATATATATATCGTAATTAAAAAAAATTGTATGTTTGTATATATGTATGTCTCTTTGGTGACGGTAACTTTACCTACTATACCGACTAATCCAGCCTAGCCGCTAATTCTGTAGAAAAGTCAGAGAAATACATAGAGAAAAGCGCACTTTCCATAATTTATAATTAGCTAAACTTAAATTCTCCTCTCCCACAAAGCAAAGTTTTATTCAAATTTCACATCTGCATGAAATCCCTCCTACTAGTAATTGGTTAATCCCTAGCAGGAGGTATCAAGTTTCACAATGTAATAAATCAAGATGATGAAAGAGAACCTTCACGACATCACAGCAACAAAGGGTATATAATATGTGGCGCAGAACTTTTGAGATTCACTTAATTAAGGATTTATACAAATATGATCGCTAATTCTGTTTCATCGCCACCAGAACAATCAACAGACCACTCTACCATGTACTCTACTACACAAACACGCATACGAGTTATTGAACAGACAAATGGACAGATAATTCAGCCTGTAGACGTTGGTACAACATCAAATGAAATATCAAATGAGGTAAAAGATAAAACAGAAATATTTAACATCAAGTTTGAGAACAAAATGAATAATAGTGTAATGGCTGATGCAACAAAATTTGATCAGTGTGAGCATTGTGTGAGCGATTGTGAGACAGACCAAAATATAAACACTGTCATCACGGAGACAGATGAGACTGGTATGGCCTGTGTGGGCGCTTTAGACAATAGTGGTAACTTTTTAGAAGATTGCTCGCCACAAAAACGTCGAGAGAAAAGACAGAAAAGAAAAAAACGAAAATCTCTGATGGAAATCTTATTTGTGTGACACGCAGCGTTGCTTGGGATATTTCAATTTTCAAGAGAGACCGAGAGACCACAGAATAGTACCCCCCGGAAAACCATCAGATTTTTTGCCTTCAATATACCCAAGGAATTTCTTCATTAGATATTGACGCACATTTCACCTATCATTTTAATAATTTAATAGGATCGGATGTTGAACAACTAAGAACTAACCATGAGAGCATTGTTGGCAAAATGACAATGTTTTTTTATGGATGTACAAAAAATAATGGAATATAACTTTCGATTTCTCATTTTTAGGTCAATTTTTTTATAAAAGTTATGACAATCATTGTATGGTTTAAAAGTATTCATTTTGAAAAGTTTTTTAATAGTTTAAGGGTCCATAGAGTTTGTCGAGCCAGACAGACGAAATTATAGAGTTGATATGCCAGCTTTTGGTTTCTACGTCCATGTGATAAAAGACTACCAGGCATCAGAGTAACATTTGACAAAGACTGATATTTATTCAGATATTGGTTCGGTTAATCAACTACTATACAAGACTGATATTTTACTGATATTGATACAGTGATACTGGCTATCTTTAATAATAACCACAGTTACCATACTTTATCTTTACTTCATTTTGGGCATTTCTTGGGTATTGATTTCATTTATTGATGTATCGCTGGTTTGTGATCTTTGTCAACAGCTGAAGAAAGGACTATTTTTCCGAGACATTGAACCAAAGGATATGGGGTTCCGAGCATTAACCTTATCAACTATTAACTATTTTAAAGCTAGATAATAGTGTACTATTGTATTGAAGACTGGTTTTTGACCTGCGCGTACGCGAAAATTTTTTTTACTATCTTTCGAAACTGATTTAACATTATGTCAACCAACTGTATTAAAGTCAGCCGCCAATAGCCGCAATCTATAGCCACCCTGGCTCGCGATTAAAAAACTTGAATTTTACTAAACTATAATGTAAAGGCTGTAAATTCGTTACGCTGAAATAATTTGAAAGCGGAATCCTTGAAGGAAGCTATATACGCTAGCTTTTGCCATTCTCTGATTGGCTGGAGATGCTCACAATGAAACGAAATTTGAGTTCAGTTTATGGACATGTACAGTCCAATTATACACTCCACTGTTTGTTTTAAAGCAATGATTGCATTTTCTACTGTAAATATTTTGTTTGTATAATGAAAACTCCATTATCCTTAATTATGTTGTAAATCCAGTAATAGGATATTAAAATCGTGTCTATACACCAGCGTATAACTATAAGTCATAAATCAACTCAGTTCGATACTAATATCTGATTTGCAAATGCGAATGGAGAGGAACTGTATTACTTTTTATTAGGATTAGAAAATCTGAAAATTCAATTGAATTGAATATCGAATTGAATATGGAGAAACGTCATCGAGGGTCTCACCGATCGTGTGCTGGATAGTTTCAGAAAAAAAGATCACAGATACACGATAATATCAGTCTATCAGACTTTGCATATATGCACGGTAGATCATGGAAATCTGAAACACCATAACCATGTATAAATGTTCGAAGCCTTTGCATATGATTTTGAGTATTACACGTGTACACGGAAATTCAAAATATTTAGCTATTCCTATAAGGCTTTATTCTGTCTATCACACATCTGCTTGTACATATAAAACAGTCAAAAATATGTCAAGTTAAATTCTAAATAATCCCATATAAATTGTCTTAAACAAAAGAATGCTTTTTATATGGCAATACGTAATACGTTTCAAGTAAACAAATAGTTTCAAGCATTGACAATGGATTAAGTTAGATTACCAAAACCTGACCCCTACTACGAAAAGAATAGAATGGATTCCAAGCATAACGCTTTATCATTATCCTTTATTTAATAACCTCAAGCGAATTTGATTCCAAGTGTGAAGGAATGTTTCGTTTATTTATTTATGGTATGTTTAATTCCTTCTCAAATTGGCTGCAATATTTTCACTATTCTTAAAATTATTTTCATCAATCAATGGACGGGAACTTGGAGATGTCTGTTGGTTCAGTCACGGGCTCATTTCAAAGAGTCACCACTGAGGCACTGACCATTACTTTACTCTTTAGCCTAAATCTTCTTGTTTCTAATATCTGCGTTTGGCAAAATGATCCAAACATATCTCAATCGGGCTTGCTAATGAACGAATTGAGGTCGTTTTTCTCGTAATTTGCCAAATTTTGAATTCATGCCAATGATGCCATGAATGAGTGAGTCATTCCGTTTGTGAGTCACAAAAATATCGTTGTTTATAAATCGCGTGGTGTTTGTTTGTATACTCGGTTTTCGTCATTCATCGTTAATAAAACACAGACAGACACAATAACCGTACAATTAAGTGATGATTTGCAGGATTTTTCATTTATGTTCACAGTTCAGTTCACTGGCTGCTGCCACTAGCTCATGCAGTGAAAACTGCTAAAAAACGCTCACGTTGTTCCAACTAAAGAATGTTGTGCTGCACCTCATAAGTCATAACGGCCATAATTATGAAAAACATTGTCTTTTTATTTCACACGAATGACGATGTACGATTGCATTTTTCACTATAAACTATGTATTCCGCAATGTTCCTGGAATTTTTTATAATACTGAACAAGATCTGAAGATATTCTTGGTTTGACGGTTTGCAAAGCTTGAAGGAAATGTTCATGTTTAACATTCATTGCATTAATGTCATCTTGCAGAGCAGCTAATGCCGCCTCACGACATATCGCTGTTATTTCAGCCCCAGAATACCCCTCCGTCTGAGCAATAATGTCATCGATATTCACCGCTGGATCGAGTGGTGTATCTCGTAAATGAATATTAAATATCTCCTTTCTTGTTTCGTGATCTGGTAACGGGATATATATAATACGATCAATGCGACCTGGTCGCATTAAAGCTTTATCAATGACATCAGGTCTGTTTGTAGCTGCAACTAACGTTACATCATTCAGCGTTTCGACACCATCAAGTTCTGTTAGAAGTTGTGTTAAAACACGTTCAGATACATTAGATACATCAGCATCACCGCCTCCACGTTGGCTTGCTACGGCATCAATCTCGTCAAAAAACACAACACACGGAGCGGCTGTGCGTGCTTTATGAAACACCTGAAAAATATTGAATTTTATTAGAAATGTTTTTCTACGATGGTGTACCGATTTAGTTAACACCTAATCTCTTAGGCTTAGGCTTGAAGGAGGATGATTTTATTTAATTATATAGTAAATGCACCCAAATATTCTCCTGCTAAGAATTAATTTCATTAATATGCTGCATAATATACCTGTCGTATTGCCTTCTCTGATTCTCCAACCCACTTACTAAATATCTCGGGACCTTTCACCGCAATAAAATTTAATCCACTTTCGGTTGCTAATGCTTTAGCAATAAGAGTCTTACTGCAGCCTGGTGGGCCATACATGAGAATACCTTTCGGCGGATCGATATTCATACGAGTGAATGCCTAGGAGAAGACGATCAGGTATATAAAATCAGTCTTAGAAGACAAGTGATGAAAATTATCTCTAGCTGTTGTAATGCACACACCTCGGGATGTTTGAGGGGCCATTCGATTGCTTGTTTCAACTTCTGTTTTACTGTTGCGTTCCCTCCGATGTCATTCCAATACACCTAAACATGCAAAGTAATAAACATTTTGTTTTCGGCAAATGACAGTCCGTGAAAGATAAGCCACAGCATGGAAGAGACTACACTCGACATGCAAGGACGTTAGATTTAGTTGCATGGGTATTGATAATCTTGAGTGCTGGTAAACTCACATTTCAGGATTTACCTTAGGCACATCAATAGCAACTTCTCTCAAACCACTAGGTCGCACATGTTGGAAGGCTTCTTTGCAGTCATCAATTAAAATGACAAACTGTTTGTTTTGTTCAGACTCGTCATAACTCCTTGGTAGAGAGACATCCGGAAGATTTCTTTTCAATGCAAGAATGCTTGCTTCCTTGACAACCGCCATAAGATCCGCTCCAACATACCCATGTGCGTTATCAGCGAACCTGAAGATAAAGAAGAGTAATTCTTCCAAACATAACAGCTTGAGTTGTCGGGATGCATGAGTAAAAAGCCGAATACGTTTCTTTCAATGGTGGCCATCATCATCCAAGCAAAGCTCTAATGTATTCACTCACATTATAATTTCATCATTTGACAAACAATGTGGTATTTTCTTCAACAGTTTGGAAAGAATGTCGGCTCTTTCACTTGCTTTTGGGATCCCAAATTCTATTTCTTTCTCAAATCTTCCAGGACGACGCAAAGCAGAGTCTAGGGAATCCGGACGATTGCTCGCAGCCAAAACAAATACACTTGACGCTGATGGCTACATATGCAATCAATATAAAAACATCAAAAATGAAATAATTAATTAAGACGCTATCCTCAGTTAACATTTCGGTGACGAAAATAATTTCGAAAACAATAATTTGGGACTGTTATATATATCAAGACGTAATACCTTTGTCGGCCTATTTTTACAAAAGTATCTCTTAGGTCATAAAGGCACGGGAGTGTGAAATAACCAGGCGTGGGACTGGTCCTACATGAAGCCACTACCAATCATGAAAGGAAATATGAATTGTATATTATACCATAACCACAACTAAAACTCACTTTAGTTAAGCCATCCATCAAAGTAAGTAAGGTAGCAACTATTCTCTTTTCAAACTCATTCTGAAGTTTGTCACGTTTTGGACACAGAGCATCAAGTTCATCAATGAATATAATTGATGGAGCGTTGCGCTCGGCATCAAGAAAAATATTTCGTAACTTTGCTTCACTTTCACCATAATACCTGTCACGAAAAAAAGACGTACAACTGTATAAATACTAGACCACAAAAATGTGTGTTGCGATTTAATAGCGGGACTTTCTCTACAGACCGTTGCAATTAATTAATTCTTCAGACTTCAGTTGTGTTACATTCTGTCATATTTATGCATGGTCCTTTTTAGAATATCGGTAGTATTGGTAATAGAGTACCTGTCCAATACTCTTTGCTGTACACAACATTTTTGCCCAACTTACCGACTGAGAATGTCTGGCCCGTTAATCGTAATACAGTGTACACCCGACTCGCTCATGACCGTCCTTGCTAGAAGTGATTTCCCTGTACCTGATTGACCAAAGAGCAGGGCACCACGTGGAGGAGTTAAGCCTACAAATATGTGGACAGTATGATGCACAAATCTTATCAGACCTTACTTCAACAGTGTATATTAAAATTAGTTGGCAAAATGAAACAAGATATGTAGCTACTTTTAATACTTTCACTATACTAGACTCACCATACGATTGAAACACGTGAGGCGACTTGATTGATAACTCTACCATTTCTTTTAACGTTCGTATTTGCTTATCAAGTCCTCCTACCGAGTCATACGTCAGTTTCTCTTTAATAACTCGTTCAGGCTTGTCCTTCCCGTCCGCTGATTGGGTAATAATGACTTTAGTAGCTGCAGCGGTGATGTAATATGCCACTGTTTCAGATGGACAATAAGAACAAGATATGTCGTAGGAATTGTTCGATGATTCTTGATTTGCCTTAACAGGCGTTGATGTTAACATGACATCAGAACAATTCTGATTATCAGCGGTATCTTGACGGATAGACTCATCACAACTAAAACTGTAGTAGGTAGACATACTGTCATCGTCAATATTTGAAACTTCAGTTTTGTTGCTCACAAATGAATAACTCGTGTCACAAGAATTATCGATACATTTTGAAATATTTCCGTTGCTATTGCTTATATTTAGAGTTGCCAAATCCTTAGCAAGAAATTCATCAAGATTCTCAATTGATTGTTCATATGTCCCAAGATCCCCTTCAACCGAAGTCACATAAAACTGCTTCATTTGGCCATAATGTGGAATATCAATTACTTCACCAGGATAAACAAACGCGTTTTCTAGAAAAGTAAAGATCGGTTCCCTAATTTCTTTAATAACGTAATACAAAACACGAAAAACACACAAAAACAGACTAACCTAAATAGAACGAAGAGTATTGCAAAAATTGTGGCGATATCTCAAATTCTGATGGGTCACTACAAAAAGCAAAAATCATTGTGAATAATGTCGATTGATGACGAAATTTTCGATTAAATTGTATGGTTGAATATTTGATGAAATAGGGCGTCCATCGTTCTACAATTTTGTGCACATTCAACTCCAATAAAAATAGTTAAAATTACCAAGAAGCAAGTAGAAGTTTATTTGCATGGAATGATATACCAAGCATACCATGAAGAACCACCATATCATCGTCTGTCACCTGAAGTATAAACGATCAAAAAAACTCATTTGCCAGTGGAAAACCCGATAAGGTGTTCATCAGGGTATTCATGTAATAAAGGTGTCACTTGTGTTATTTGGTCATTAAACTTTATTCATAAAATGCATTCGGCGACTGTTCTTCGGGATAACCTTCAAAGTTCACCAAGAGAGTCTTGCCGCATTTTGCGAAATTTTACGTTTTTGCGTCAGTTTCCGGGTTAAACCGTTTCTAGCGTCATTTAATGTCATTTTGGTCTCAATCACCTTGAAATTGGTTGATACTGATTCGTGAATGCCAACGCCTAGATTATTGAAAACATAACTTTTAGCATTTGTACGTCGTTCTCAGTCCTTCACAATTAGGTAATTAATTCAATCAGTACTAATTCTGATCTATAGCTATGCCTATGAGGGGCAAGATTCGGTTTTAAGTATCAACGAGTTTAATTATCACCTAATCAGTAATATGCATAAAAAATTACACACTTACGGTCTAATTGTATTTGTGACGACGGCCATATTTTTCTGACAATCTAACATAAAAGAACAACAGTAAATTTTGCATTCAAAAAAACACTTTGCCTTTTTTTCATTCTTTGTATTAATCAACTTGAAAATCTCCTGTAAATCTCCTGTAAAAATTCACTATTTGCATTTAAGTTTTAGGAGGAACTTACATGTTTGTTGTTTAGATGTACAGAAACCAAAGACCCTAAATGTAAGCCCAGAGCTTTTATCGTAGATGTATTGAGTATGACAAAGTTTCGTCTTTCATTTAGTATTTTTTCATCTGGAACAGTAAAAAAATGGATTTTTGTGTTATTTGAGGTATTGCTCACTTTGCTGACAGCTAGTCCACATGAATATAAAACTATTTCACATGTAAACTAATACACTCATTTACTCTTCCTGAGAATTCCAGTTTGACCTACATATTCAAGATTCAGGTAAAGGTTTCTCCTTACCATACTGATTAAGCTACTTGATTAAGGACAAAGCTTAATGAACTGATCATGCATGGAGACATCAACTCTATCAGTGTCTCTTTTGTGCCTTCATCCTCAAAAGGGTCTGACCCTTTTTGACTCACAGATACTCCGTAGGAGTAAAACTTGTTTATGTGGTTATCTACTAGCCAACAATTAATCGGCTATCCATGCATTCGTGAGTTGTCTCATTGAGACCTTTGATTAATCCTCCCCAGGCCAATGTTTCAATCTGGACCCATTCAATGTGATATCAACATGACTAATGACATTGCATGCCCAGGGGCCACCTATATGGTAGGGCTCACTTAGAACCTAGGTGCCTCTGGTTGACACTGAGCAAATAGGTATTCAAATCTTAAGCCTGTGGACTGTTTTAAATAGGCTTTTATAGTCTTTCACTTCTGGTTCCTAGCAAGCAGTAATTAATCAACATACTTTTCATGGATGCTGTTTTCAATATTTTTCCATAGAGAAGCCCTTTACTTATAAAACCAGACTGGAACTTGCTAGACAATTCAGTATTTCCATATTTCTCTCCTGGAATACACATGTTTTCATGTTGATTAAATAATTTCCTGGGAAAGAATCTTTTACATTTGCTGCATTTGATCCAGTCATCCTGCTTTTTACCAGACATCTTTAGGAATGTGTAAGATGAAAGATGGAAGAAAATATGAACATAAATTCAGAATAATAAAAGTAAAACAATAGAAGAAGATAAAAAATTAAAATGTAAGTAGAAATGATCAATTTAAAATTTGAAATAAAAGAAAGGAAAAAAGAGGAAATAAGAAGGGAATAAATAGACGGAAAGAAATGGAATTTCCTTCGAAGAAAAACCGCTGCTGCATGGACTGCTGATGCGTCACTAGACAACTCCGGTTTAACCCGACCACAATCTTCGCAATCTTCTCGTACAATCTTCGCCATTCTTCGGTCACCTTGAGAATTACGCGCCATCTTTGTTCTCCAGTCAAAAGCAGTTGAAGGCACGTGAAGAAGTTCAGAAAAGACAAAAAAATGCCGTCAGAGGAAGATATTTCAAGTGAAAGCAGTGCTGAGTCAAGTGATGAACAGGTAAGGTACAGGCCTATGTTTCTAGTTGATAGAAAGTGTAGGAGGAAATTTTTTCGTTACAACGCGGATAGCAAATGGCGACATACAAAATGTACGCGATACGCGCCAAATATAAACAAGGATCAGTTTACTTTCCTAAACTTCAAATTTCATGAGAAGCATCGCCAAAACTGCTAAGAACATGATTTTTTTGCATAGTTTTGGTTTAAATAACGGTAGTTTCATGATATTCAGTGATATATTTTTAAACGGATAAAGGTTGGCTGAGGGGCTGATTACCTTGGGTCTTTAATATGTTAAACTTCAGCTCTGCGGTTGAGAATTCCTGTAAGTGAACGTCCATAAGAAAGTTGTTAACATGGCCAGGGAAACAAGAATTAAAGAATTATACATTTATACTGCTTGCTTTCTGCATTTTGGCACAATTATAACCTTACTCTTCCAATGCTATGTTTACTGCCTATAAAGTTTACCCAGAAGCAAATAAGTAAACCAAGCTTATTGAATTTTTTCACAATTTAGTCAGTGGAGAAGAATGACGAAGCATATGAGGAGAAGAAACCGGGTACATCAAAAACTGGCAGAAAAGCACAGATAGCACCAGAAGCATCAAAAGGTTATGAGGAAAAAATTGTAAGTCTTCAAAATGTACAGCAACATGCATCCAGGGTTTAATGGGCAGATCATCTGCATGTGGTGTGAGCTGACTCAACTTGGTGATTTTTCTGATGTATGAATTGATTTTGAAAATTTAGGAAAAAGATCGTGCGACAAGGTTCAACTTTCTTCTAGCCAAGACGGAGATTTTTTCTCATTTTATGAATCCCACAAGTGGAAAAAAACCAAAAAGTCCTTTAAAGATGAAAGCACCAGATTTTCCATCTCCTGGCAAAAAGACATCTGATGCTGGAGAGTGAGTCAATTATTGAACATCTAGCATCATTTGATATTATTACATAAGTCTATGTAGTCTGCTAATGCCCTCTAAAGGCCAGTCGGTTACTAGCCTCCAGACCAGGTAGTTACCAGCTCCCTGACCAGGCGTTACTAGCAACCTAATCAGGTAGTTACTAGCCCCCTGACTAGGCAGTCTCTAGACCCCTGATCAGGTAGTTATTAGCCCCCTGATCAGATAGTTGCTTGCTTCCTTACCAGGAATTACTAGCACCCTAATCAGGTAGTTACTAGCCCCCTGACAAGACATTAACAGCACCCTAATGAGGTAGTTACTAGCCCCTTGATGAAGGGCTAGTAGCTACCTAATCAAGCAGCTAGTCATCAAGGAAACTGGCTGACCATTGTTCAAACATGTTGTAGTCATCGCCACCGTCATACTGAACAAGAAGAGGATGCTGAATTACTGGAGCAATCTAAGCATCAAAAAGCCATTGTCCACTTTGAACAATCACCTTCATGTAAGTAATATATTCATTCTTATGGTGGGAACAGACAACCATGGCATGCAGTGCCGAGGGAGGTATATGTCCCTATTAGTTTACAGCTTAGTATATCAGCTACGCAAAAACTGTCTTCTCCGAGTTTATTGTTTCTTCATTATCTATGGTTTTTTGCTTGTTGATGCTTTCATATAAATTTGCAACATTTTCAGTTATTAAGAATGGTGAGATGAGAGATTATCAGATCCGTGGCTTAAATTGGATGATATCATTGTTTGAAAATGGCATTAATGGAATTCTTGCTGATGAAATGGTACTAAAATAAAATTAACATGATATGTTTTGCTATATATGGTTTGCTATAGTTCTAAATGAAATAAACCATGATTTCATTAGGAATGATCATCATCCTTTTTCATTGATAATTCCTCCGACCCTGCATAGCAAAATAGGTATTGTTTTGCCAAACACCTCCCACTAATAAATTATTTCATTTGCTATAGGGTTTGGGAAAGACTCTTCAGACCATTCTTTGCTTGGATACTTGAAAGTATTTCGTGATGCTGCAGGTCCCCATTTGGTTATCGTCCCAAAGTCAACATTGGCCAATTGGATGTCAGAATCAAGCGATGGTGTCCAGCAATTAATGCAGTCTGTCTCATTGGATCACGTGATGAAAGGGTAAGAAATCTTACTACCCTGGTTCCCCCAAAAGAAATTGATTTAATTCTACAGGAGGGCAGAGTTTGGTAGCCTTATCAAGTCCAGTTGTGAACCTGATATATTGTGTAAGTCCAATAACACAATATTAGGAGACAGAGACGAAGCGTATCTATATCCTGCCCCTGGCTTTAGGATCGAGGGTGTTTTTTAACCAGTTAAAAGCTTATCGTGCATGTTGATGTTTGTTTCAGGTTTGCGTTCATCAGAGATGTTATGTTACCTGGGGAGTGGGTATATGTGTGACCTCAATATGAGATGTGTATCAGAGAGAAAAGTGTTTTTAAGAAATTCTCCGGAGATATGTGGTCATTGATGAGGCCACAGAATAAAAAATGAGAAATCAAAGGTGCTGTAGAGAATCAGTTATTTGTATACCGGTACTCTATGCTTGCGGTGACTGACTATGTTGTAATCTATAATTCATAATTTAACTTCCCAGACTTTTGTAAACAAATTGTTTTAACAAAACAAACTTCTATGTTTATTAGTTATCTGAGATGGTGAGAGAAATCAGATCACAGAATAGATTATTATTGACTGGAACGCCATTACAGAACAATCTTCATGAACTTTGGGCATTGTTAAACTTTTTACTTCCGGATGTATTCAGTTCAGCAGAGGTATAGGATACTAACTTGTGTTGTTCTCCTCATTACTTGTGGGTTGTTTAATTCTTATTTTTTTCTGTATCAGTACCTTTGTTTTGTCACTTGCGTTATTCGTATTTTAATAACATTGTTTTCAAACACAATCATCTTATTAGGATTTCGATGCGTGGTTCAATTCCAATAATCTTGTTGAAGAGAGCAACTGTTGACAGACTTCATTCGGTGCGTAAGAGTTTAAAAACATTCTTTCATTGAAATTCCATCCAGTTGCCTAGATACTTTGTAACATTCTGCCTTTTATATGAAAAATATTAAATGCTTTGTAGAAATATTAACTGATATTTAAAAGGTAAATGTTTAGGTGAAAGGATGTTATAACTAGTTGCGTACACCAACTGATTAAGGATAAACGTTTAGGTTCTGAGACCGTTCTTGTTACGACGTCTTAAAGCTGATGTGGAGAAAGGACTTCTGCCAAAGAAAGAGACGAAGATTTACGTTGGACTCACGAAAATGCAGAGATCTTGGTGAGACATCATTGTTGTTGCCCTACTTGTGCATTAGGGTCTAGTTTTTCCATTTTCCGGTTCATGGCTAATACACCATCAGGCCGCATAGTGTTTATATTATTGACCTGGGGCCGGTTGTGCATGCCAAAGTTGTAGATGGCGCTACCCACCGGATAATGTTTTTCAAACGCTCCAAAATTGCTCGTTGTCTGAAAAAACCTAAATTAAATCTTATAGTATTCTTACATTAGGGGTTCTCTTTCATAACTGTTGTAGCTCCAAATCTGTGATTTCATTGCTTTTCAAACATGCTTAAAACGGTGAGAAAATTCACTCCAATCATTACGTGTATATCTGCTTTGGGTTTCCAGGTATACGAATATCTTAATGAAAGACATTGACATCGTGAACGGTGCTGGAAAGACTGACAAGATGCGGTTACTGAATATTTTGATGCAGCTAAGAAAATGTTGTAATCATCCGTATCTCTTTGATGGTGCAGAACCAGGTATTGCGTTACGTGAATGAAAAACAACTTCGACAACAAAGTTTGCATAAATCCTTCATATATATACGCCTTATAAACTAAGTATTCATTACGCCTGCTGCCTCAACAAAACGTATGATTTCATGCATTAGCTTTAACAATACGAGAACCGTTCCTAGTAGTAGCTATGTAGTAGCTATTTACGTAGGAAAAAAATGCTCTTAAATCTATAAAAATAGTCGCCATTATGATCAGGATTGAAGACGTTCCCCCAAAGTGGCCATTGCCAGTAATTTCCAGTTGAAAAATTATTTTTACTAAATTACTTTAACAAGTCCAGCAAAAGCTATTCATAATTTAAAGAAACTTTTGTGTTGATTTATTTAGGCATTTAAACGGATATTTTCGTGCAAAATTATAAAATGTATGCTTGGTTTCCAGGATTGCGTATTATAACTTTCAGTCGCTCAGAAAGTGTAATTTCAGTTCATGCAGCTGATTGTATTAATATTGTAATTTGTAGGTCCACCATACACTACAGATCAGCATTTAGTGGACAACTCTGGTAAACTTCGTGTTCTTGATAAACTGTTGCCTAAACTGCAAGAGCAAGGCTCCCGTGTGCTGATATTTAGCCAAATGACCAGAGTATTGGACATTTTAGAAGATTATTGTTTGTGGAAACAATATCACTACTGCCGTCTGGATGGTCAAACACCACACGAGGAAAGACAAGAGTCCATAAATGATTACAATATGCCTAATAGTGAGAAGTTTATTTTTATGTTAAGTACCCGAGCTGGTGGACTGGGTATTAATCTAGCGACAGCTGATATTGTTATACTGTTCGATAGTGATTGGAATCCACAAGTTGACCTGCAAGCTATGGTACGTGCTGTATGTAATACTAGTGGTCAGAAATACCTTTTTTGTCTTCTCCTATGGGATCAATTTGTCGTCGTTGATTCAAGAGGAGCAAAATCTGTGCATTTACGTAACACTATGCATTACATGTAATTTTTCTTACCATACAGGATCGTGCCCATCGTATTGGTCAAAAGAAACAAGTTCAGATCTTTCGCTTTATCACAGAGAGTACCGTTGAAGAGCGTATCGTTGAAAGAGCAGAAATGAAGTTACGCCTTGATAATGTTGTTATTCAACAAGGTATGAATAATGCCATAGATTATCCGGGGTGCCACTGCCTATGTCGTTTTAATATCAGATTAACGTTAATTGTACTTACGAACTCTTAATGTGAATGTATACTATTGAAAACACCACAATTGAAGCAGCCTTTTGAAACGCACCAACAAACCCTCTATCTAGACGAATATTGCGTTCCAATAACGTCTCTATACTGTTCACTGATATACAAAACAGCGTTGTGCATGAATATATGCTGATGTGCTTTATTTTAGGGCGTTTGGTGGATCCTAATTTAAAAGTTGGTAAACAAGAAATGTTGAGCATGATTCGACATGGTGCGGACGAGGTTTTCGCTTCGAAAGATTGCGAAATAACTGATGAGGATATTGACGTGATCCTAAAGAGAGGTGCTGTCAAGGTGAGTAGATGAATTGCCTTTGCTGTTCTGTACTGTTACCTGCATGGTCACTAAATTAAAGAAACCGTACTTTCATTATAAAAAGTTACCTAGTAATTTCTTTCTGCCCCACATACATTGTATGTTGATGAAGCAAATTGACCCTTTCGTTGGTGGATTCATTTGATTTTATATAAATTTTAACATTCATTTTACAGACTGCTGAATTAGAGGAAAAAATGAAACAGTTTGGTGAAAGTACAGCAAAGAAACTCACTTTTGACTCTGTTCCGGTCGAAAGTATATTTCATTTTGAAGGAGAGAATTATAAAGAAAAACAAAAGGTATTTGCTGTGAAGTACAATTTATCTGCAGTTAAACTTGTGCTTTTCCTCAAACCTTTTCATTTATTTTAGTTTCCTGGCGTATCCCACTGGATTGAACCACCAAAACGGGAGCGCAAAGCCAACTATGCAGTCGATGCCTACTTTAGGGAGGCTCTTCGTATTACAGAGCCTAAAGCTCCCAAGGTATTTATCTTGGTTTTAAGTAGCGACCTTAAAATCTAGTTGTGAAATAAATGTTAATGTTGATTCAGAAAAGAAAAGACAATAAATTACAGTCTAGAGTACTGAAAGGTACACAACACCAAGTTCTTTAAACTTTATAACTACAATTTCCAGGCTCCTCGTCCACCGAAACAGCCCAACGTACAGGATTATCAGTTCTTCCCACCACGACTTTTCGAGTTATTGGACATGGAAATCTACGCTTTCAGAAAAAACATTGGGTACAAGGTACGCGTGTGAGAATCGAAGCATATTGTTTACCTCGGTGTAACATAATGGAGAAACATAACATTTTCCAGTAAAGTGAACATCAATCAGGTTGATAACGAATGTAGTTGTGGACTACCTCTAAGTTAATTATTCAAAAGGTCCGGTTAAATCTGAGTTACCGTTGCAACGGTTTTGTGACTGAAAGGTTTGTTGATTATCAGATTAAGTAAAAAAGTTGATCGAAGAGTCGAATCAAAAATAATTACTGCTTGTTACTCTGAAGGTACCACGTGACCCTGAAGATCCAAATGGTGCTCAGAATCAGAAGGAAGCTCAGAGAATGATCGATGAAGCTGAACCACTAACGGAAGAGGAGATTGCAGAAAAAGAAAAATTACTGGAAGAGGTCAGTAAAGAATCTCTCATGTTTTGTCTTTACCCTCTTAGAAAATATAGTTACTAATCAATAGATAGCAAACTCTAATCCTGAAGCTCAACTATTTCAATTTATTTTATTATATATATTGTATATTATTATGCCACACGCAGGGTTTCACGAATTGGTCAAAGCGAGACTTCAATCAATATATCAAGGCATGTGAGAAATATGGTCGAGATGATATCGATAATATTGCACATGATATTGAAGGGAAAACACCTGAGGAGGTACGTGATCTTATACACTGTCTGCAGTCCAACATTTTGTACTTCCAACAACACTCTTAAGAAACTGAAGCATCTAGTTTTTCTACAATCTGACATGTTTTGGGCAAAAAGTACGATATGTTATGACCACACCCTTTAGCTAATGTACTACCCTCACTCTAGATTTTCATATCTTTTTGTTTGACTGTATATTATGAATTAACTATGAAATCATTAATAATATCCAGGTGCGTGCCTATTATGAAGTGTTCTGGGAGCGAAAGGAAGAACTACAGGATTTGGAGAAGATAATGGCCCAGATTGAAAGGGGGGAGGCAAAAATACAAAGAAGAATTAGTATTAAGAAAGCACTTGATGCAAAGGTTAGAAAATCGTGTGTTTTGAATAAAGGCAGTGGCAATTTGGCGTATTTTGATGACGTGCTTGTGAATAATGTAGTAGCGAGAAGTAACAGATATTTCAATAAATTTTGCTCGTCGATTATTGCACTAAGAATACAAGTTCTAAAAAATGTTTTCAATGTTTACAGATGGCAAGATATCGTTCACCGTTCCATCAATTGAGAATAGCATACGGTACAAATAAAGGAAAGAATTATACTGAAGAGGAAGACAGATTCTTGGTGAGTGTTACCACAAATTTAGGAATATTAGAACTTTCACAGGAACCTGAGCGCAGATTTTAGACGCATTTTTCAAGTTCACCATGATGACGATGAGAGAGTCTAGGTGGGACGTGGTTTAGCTCGAGAAGAGAATACGAGAGAATTTCTTTCAAAAAAATTCTAAATGTATGCTATCGGAAAAAATAAATGCGAATAGACGTCGTAAAATAATTACATAACGGAAAGTTTCAAGAGGAGTTTAAAAAATTCTAGAAAACAATAATTTAACAAGATCCCCGTACAATGATCAGCTCATTTTCTACTTTAACGTTTCATACTTAGATTTGTATGCTTCATAAACTTGGCTTGGAAAAAGAAAATTCATACGATGAACTACGTATTGCGTGTAGAAGTGCTCCGCAATTTAGATTTGACTGGTTTTTAAAATCAAGAACCGCACAGGTGAGGAGATATCAGTTTGTTGCCCTGCTTTCTAGCATCAGAATACATTTTAAAATATGTTTGTCTAAAGTAATTGGGTGTTAGTAAACTAATGTTAGACCATAAAATCAGTGGACCCAGCAACCTTAACAAGTTAAATCGTTTCGTATTAAAACCTGCTTTCTGCTTTCTATTGTATTAAGGAACTTCAGCGAAGGTGCAATACGTTGATTACTTTGATTGAACGAGAAATGTTAGAGATTGAAGAAAAAGAGAAGAAAGAACGAAAACGTGGTCAGAAACCTGGAAATACCAAGGTAATTCATGCAAACAGCTTTATGTTTTTGCGATAATACAACATCTAAACCACATTAGGTTTTTAGGGACCAAGCATCTCATGATTCTTTTTGTACCTCTTTTTTTACGTAGTAAGTTTCTTTTTTACAGACTCCCCAACAAAAGCGAAAAGCTGATGGCACACCAGATGGGCGAGGACGAAAGAAAAAGAAACAATAAAATGGTTCTAGTAAAAACTTTCAAAGGGTCGTTCATGTTAATAAGGATCGTTAAATGTTAATAATTACGTGTACATACATTAGCTGAAATCGTTTTAGGGAGATTCACGCTTTACAGAATTTTACACTTGATTTGTACCTATATTGAATGGAAATATTTCAGAGACATGTGGTACACAGTATAAGTTTTATTGAAGAAACAGTACAGCAACAGGTTCAGTATTACCAGAATTAATAGTCGTGCTCTTTAATGATCTATTTACCTGCGCATAGGCTCGGCGCAATTAGGAATTTTAACTGACCACAAATATAATTTTTTGTGTTAAAATGCTTACAATTATACCTTCTGTTTAGCCTTTTTTCCCCTTGTGGAAAATTACCCTGTTTTGTTGGCAACAAAATGGAAACTTGGAAATCCTTCATTATTCGTTTGTGGTTTGGTACAATGCATTGTACCAAACCACATGTAAATTGTGGTATTATCCCAAGACAACCCAACCAAGGATATCATTATTATTAATGAAACTTATTTTGAGTGTTAAGAATGATCACATGGGTGCAATGAGAATTTTTGACAGGAAAAGGACTGTAGGAGCATAGATGATGATCTCATATCAAAGTTCTTAAATCTTTCAGGAGAAAAACATGGAACTAAAATGGGAAAGCTAAATCTACACCCAGACCAGATAAAAACAAACACAGATTTATTATGGTATTTTTAATTCATAAACTGACAGTTTTATTACACTGATTCTAACACAGGAGGTTCAAACGAATCACGTTCAATTTTTGCTCCAGTTTCATCAGTGGTCACTGTCGTACTTCCACTTTCACCATGCATCTCCATCAACTTTCCAACTAAATGATGAAAAGAAAAATCCAAAGATATTTTAAAGACATGTTAAAGCAGCAAGGTGGATAGAGTGAGAATGAGATTCCATAAAGCAATGTGATTAATAATGTATTATGATTACTGTATGCTAGAAGGTTGCCTACCATCGAATTTTGGTTTCTTCAGGACTTTTACTTTGCGTATAAAAACATCATGAAGTGGGTATATAGATTGGCAAGCCTTTTCAATATCGCGTCCAATGCTGTCTGGAATTCTACACGAAAAAGATATAAATTTATGATGAATTGCAAACCTTACTATTTTACTTTTATATATTTCTTTGCAATAAAAAGTTCAAAGACCACTTACAGCTTGTTGACGACTTCCTTCAAATCATTTGTTCCCACTTCTTGTGTCATAATTTCAACCATTTTCTTTCTGATCAATTTGATCTGAGAATGCTTGGCATAAGATGTTTTCTTAATTTGGTTTGACCTTCTCTTAGTAAAACCAATACAGAACAACCTCAAGAGGTAACCATCTGTAGTTTTGACATCAACATTACCCTCAATTAATGTCTAGAAAATAAAGAAAATCTTTACTCATATGAGATTAAAATTGAAGTAGAACTATTTTGTGAAACAACAAACAACAAAAAATTGTTAACTTTGATTGTACAAACCTGCCATTTTTTGACTAATGATCTCAACTTATCAGTGGTCATATCCAAGCCATGAAAATTTGTCAAACATTGCTTTCCTTGCACATCCTCAACCATCAACTTAAATTTACGATAAGTCACCTCATCATCTTGGAGATCAGCAAGCGATACCTCAAATACACGTCCTTTCAGAGCATCAGATGCAATCTCTAGTAGGAAATATAAAAACCCCTTGTTACTTGCTATGATTTGATAGAGGTAACAGAGCTATATAACAGATAAGTATCAAGTTTTTAAAGGGGACTGGTTGTAGGCACTTTATAATAATCTATAATCCAAAAGTTTAGAAAATTATTAGAAAATTCATTGGATACCATTCCTTGATACCAGTCCTAGTTGGTTAGAATGTTTCTACTGTGCAAGCCTTAAGTTGCATTTACTAGTTAATTCTGAAAAAATTAATATGTTTTCAACAAGTATTTTAGCTCTTTTACTTTAGTGTAAACATTTCCACAATAAATTTCTATATTATCTGTTATAAACTAACTTGTTCCAGTTGTTCTATTAACAACAGTCTTTCCTATTTGTCTCTTAAGAAACATAGACGGTGCTTTCACATCATACCAATCTTTGCGGGTGAAAGGATCAACACTACAAGTTAAAAAAAGGAATAATCATAATTCTGGAGAATGTTACTGAAATAATCCAACCCATCTAAGCAACATCAAAGCTTCTCTAAGGCCACTCCGCCTGCTAGCGAAAAGATGGACATTAAAGTCAAAAGTCCTAATCTTATTTTTATCTTACATTTTCTTTTTCTGACCCTTTTTGCCTTTCGTTAGGCGCTTATTTTTGCCAACAACCATGTTGGATTTTGATGAAATAACAGAAGAGAAAGCAAGCCTCGTTCTCGTTCCCTTTACAGTATTAACCGCTGCCACAAGAAAAACGCATGTTCAAATATGCCAGTGAGCTCTATATATACTATGGAGTCAGCTTCTCATAACTTTTCTATTTTACTCTCCCTCTCAGTTTAGATACCCAACACCCACATAGGTGGGGAAAGCATCGCACGCCTTGACCATGTCAGGTTATTTCTAACTTTTAAATATTGATTTGATATTATAATTATGATAAATCGATGAACTTTACTTTTTAATTTATATTCACCATTTACTGGTACAAGTGCCTACTACTGCCCAGGCTTCTGCGGGTTGAAAGTCAATATGGCGGCTAGTTAGTGTTCGAAATCACTGTTTTGTTTTGTTTTTAAATAATATACCTAAATTCATTTTGAATGGAAGACGAAAATTCAAAACGGAAAAGAAGGAGACGGAAGAAGAAAAAATCAAAATCACTCTTCGTAAAAACTTTAGGATTTGAGTCTAAAAACAAGGATAACAGTGTATCTCTATTGAAAAAGAACAATGTGACAAATTGTATAAAACCATTTATTGCTGGGACTCGTGCGAGTTCCTCACGTCAAAATATTAAAGACTCGAACCCAAAAGGAAACACGAGTAAAAAAAGGAAAGTGAAGTCTAAAAATGGTGTCTTTATAAACGATCTAGGGACGTCAAGTTTGAATCAAGAGGCTGTTGATGCAAAATTGAATACGTCTGTAGAAACATTTCCAGATAAAATGAGTAATACTCCAACCAAAAGAGTAAGCTTCAAAGAAAAACTACAGAAAAAACTAGAGTCTGGCAGATTCAGATGGATAAATGAAAAATTATATACCACAAATAGTTTATCTGCATTTAAAATGTTTAAATCAGAACCAGAATTATTTGATGTGTATCATGATGGATTTTCAAGTCAGATTCAGAAGTGGCCAGTTAATCCAGTTGACACAATGATAGATTGGATAAAGGAAAGGTAAGATCAAATCTCATCATTACTGCAACCTGTTTGCATGCATTTTTGACTTTATCACAGATGATGTGCTCTTTGGAATTTATTGACGATAACAATAACTACAATCTAACAACTTTGCCAATTAGGCTTAAAACTCGCTATCATTGAAATATTCTGGGTCCAGTAGAGCTTTGAATCCATAATAATTTGATACCTTAAGTCAAATTTTGCCTGGTACTATTTATGGTAAGCTGAATCTCACTCCTATTGTCCTTAAGATCATTGTTAGTATAAATCATGTTATTTTAATATAACTGATTTGGGAGTCACTGTATATACCAACATGTAATGACATACCATTCATATTTGCTTTTAGATCACCTCAATTAATTATTGCAGACATGGGTTGTGGTGAAGCTAAAATATCACAAAGTGTTCCAAATAAAGTGTTTTCCTTTGATTTTGTTGCAGTTAATAGTTTTGTAACTGAGTGTGACATGGCTAAGGTATACTTCATAGAATGTATTAGCCATCATGTCTATCATATTAATAACTATTACATGTAGTTTTACATTCCCAATCAGCGCTGGTGCCAAACTGTGTCAATTTAGGACAAATGTTTTCAAAATCATGCTACTAAAGAATTTGATGATTATTACTGTATGTTTCAATATTCTTGGTTACTATAGGTTCCTTTGGCAGATGGGAGTGTTGATGTTGTTATTTTCTGTTTATCATTAATGGGGACTAACCTTAATGAGTTTTTGAAAGAAGCTCACAGAATTCTGAAATCAAAGTGAGTGTACTAGAAGTTCATCCCATTTTCATAAAGAGTGTTTAGTAAAACATTTACATATCAACCTCTATGCTTGGCTACTTAATTGTCACCTTAGTTTCATGTGTATCACTTAATTTAGATGACTTAATAGTTTGATTTATTTACAGTGGCATTTTAAAGATCGCTGAAGTTGTAAGCAGATTTGAAAGCTTGGGCAGTTTTGAAACAACAGTTTCTTGTCTTGGATTTAAACTCTTTACAAAGGTGAGAGAGGTCCAAATGCATCACATTGATGCTTCTGCTGTATCTTGTTGTGAGGAGAATGCTCATAGACTAATCAATTCTATGATTCTCAGGGGCTCCTACATTAGTTATAAAACCGCTTTCAATGTAGGTTTACAAAGTATGTAGAAAGAAATCCATAGATTGTGCACATGCTGTTGTACCTCACTAACAATACAAGATGCTTTACTATAATGGTTGAAAATATGATTTCTATATATGGGGATGAATTCAAACAAAGGACACGTCATGATGAAGTGTATGAACACGTGATGATGAAGCTATACTCATGAATCTGTCGGATGCTTCATAAATTTCCATGAAGGGCGACAAAATCTTAGAACAATAAGTTGCTTATCCTTTAAGTTCAAAGAAAAATACTTACAAACCGGTCAGGAAATAAGACGAAAAAACTTTCCTTTCAAAATGCAAAGAAATGGTAAATTGTAAATGATTAGTCGACTAAACGGTAAATATTTATTATAATTTCTTTCAGGATACAACAAACAAGATGTTTGTACAGTTTCAATTCAAGAAATTGTCCAAGAAACCTGATAAAACAAAGACTGTGACAGTCTCCCTTAAACCATGCTTGTACAAAAGACGGTAATCGAGTCATTTTCCATTACTCTTCGCCAGTGCAAGCCTTTCAGAATTTGTTCAGTCGTGTGCAGTCGTCGTGTGCTACTAGTGGCGGAATTTCAATTCAGTCCAGGAGTAAATCTTCCCGAATTTTCAGAATTTGTTAGCCTTCTCAAAGCCAAGGTCGGACCATGCATTGAAAGCGCATTTTGTTGTTTTTTGGCATTGGAAGAATATTTTGTCACCAGTTTTCCTACATGAATACTTTTTCACAAATACGAGAACGCGAAGGAAATTTTAGCCTTAACTAAGGGAGCATGGCAACAGAGCGGCATTTAATATAACACTTGCATGGTGCCTGTCAAGCGAGAAAATGTTTACAATTTGAAGCCTTTAGATCCTCGAAAATGGAGAAATTTCCGCCACTGTGTGAAACGAGTTTGAAAAACGAAGCAAAAGCCCTTTTCACACTGTTTTATTGTATTTAAAGATTGAGCATATTATACATACTCAACATGTAAGGTTGAAATACATCAATTTTTCTAATAAAAATAGTGTCAAGCAGAACTTAATTACTACAGTCTTGTGTTAAACTATATAATCTGTTCATGCGGTAGTGTCCATTTTTGAAACCAATAACTTGTTGTATTCAAGAACACTTTTCACAGACTCGAAGTTTACAGACGAGCCCGCAAACCATGTACGTCTGCTGCCTTGCATTTTGAAGATGTCCCATAGTACACCATTTGCCATGTCATTCGGTGAAAACTTGGGAAAATATTCCCAACTCTCTTGTCGTACTATCTGGATGTTCGAAGACCCTGTTGTTGTGAGGTTTCTTCTCAGTATCGTTGTAAGGCAGTTATTACAAGGTTTTCCTTTTCCGTATTGATAAGCAACTCCAGTTCGAATGAATCGGTGATCAGGGCCGCCAGGCAAGGATCCGTTTTTATAAGCTTCTCCGTAATAATTGCTGAGTGTGCCGTAAGAATCACGTTGAGCCCATAACGAATGTTCGCGTTTGTTTTCCACATTATCAAGCCAATAGTCGATCGGTGATTCACCTCGGGTTCCGTAGGTTGAAGAGAAAAGAGTTGTACTAAACCAAACTGGTTTAAGTTTTGAGAATATATTCCATTCTTTACGGCAAGTATGCAGCCGTCTACGAGTTGAGTACACACTTGGTGTCCAGATAAGAAAATCAAAATATGACCCTCTCCTATAATATCTCCATCCGTAACGAAACTTTCTTACAACGTAGACGCAATTGGTCCGTCTTATAACTTTTACGACATTCACATTAGTAACAACTTTAATATTTTCCCGTTCCACTATCGTCTTCCACAAATTTTGAAACCCGCCGCGAATCATATTTAAACCGTGCGATACTCCGATAAACTTACCGGCCAATTCTTTAACATACACTGGCGTGTTCCACATGAGACCGTACAGTGCAGATATTTCATCAATATGTCCGTACCCTTGAACTGTATGCGATGCAATGAAGATTGGCTTTAAGACTAGAAGATTATTTTGCTTTAGAAATTCTTCAAAAGTGCATCTAAGTTTTTTCATTGTTTCTGATCCAGGTTGCCGCATCAAGTCTCCTTCATACTTACCAAACAGTTGTCGATGCAATGCGCAGTATTGAACCATGGCTTTTAACAATTCAGCAATGGCTACGTTTGGGTTGTTCGTATTCAAAATTTTCATAATTTCAAGTATTACATAGTTTGAGTATTGAGATGGATTTGAAACATGATCTTGCCAAATATTAGCTGAAGGTATGTCTACAGGATCCCAGAGTCCATATTCTTTGGCCAGAGCAATTACGTTCTCTTCATAATCTGGAGTTGTATAACATGTTCCCATTTCATGTACGGTGTTGCGATACTCAACTGTGAGAGATTTCCCCCCAATTCTACCTGACTTTTCGTAGACAACGATATCTTTAAATCCCCTTTTCTTCAATAAATATGCCATATGGATGCCTGCAGGGCCACCCCCGACGATTGCAATTTTGTCCTGAACACTCCTTGGAGAGGGAATCGTGGGAAATGGAAAACCTTTGGCTGGTGGATTTGAATTAACAATTTTGACAATTTCATTGAAAGCATCCAAAGGGTTGAGACCATAAGATTGTTGTATTAAGATTGTTGAACATAGCATGAAAGTTAACAGAATTGTCCGAGAAAACATCTAACAAAAGAAAATTAGATTTTTCTTGTCAAACTGAATGGTAGGTGTTTATTGATAGTGAAACGATAGAAATTTTCAATGTTTCCGCGCGAATGAAAAGGCTTAGATGGAAGAGCCTTAATAAAATACGTGCTGAGAAAGCGACCTCACTAACGACCTGAATAAGCCGAAATTTTTGCCCAGCTTTTTAAAAACCCGAGCAACGACAAATGCGGTTGGGCGTTGACAGCAGAATAAGTGGTACAAGCTCAATTTATATAGTACAATCGGATCATCCGTCGAACTTACATGAAGAAAAGTTAGTTGGTCTGATGATCCGAGCGGATATAAACAAACAATGAGGCGGATCATCCATTAAGACGATAGATATATATTTTCTTTGTGATCGCTAGTATCAGTACAGCATCAGAAAAACACTAAAAGAGACTGATCGGGTACATACAGAACAATACATCTACGAACTACACAAATCAATAACTCACCATCAATGACTTTTTATTTCAGCAACAGCTTGAAAATCAAATGACTTGCCACTATTGAACACTTTGTGCTTGTAATGTCTTATTTATAATCCTCGTTTAAACTTTGAAGGTTGCGTAGGAGTGGATGCTAATGATGCTTCATCTTGACAAGTTAAACATCCCGTGACATTTTACATGTGTTTTAATCAGAGCGTTTCAACAACTGATATAAAAGAAAAACATTTGCGAACTGTAAAGGACAACATAATTAATTTAGTCATAAAATTTCAAATACGGTTAGGCCCTCTTTCAGATTTTATCAATTATCCACGCGAGTGAGCCAAAAAACCCTATAATTCTTATTCACTGATATGCAAATGTCTGCGAACTTATGTATTGTCTGCGAACTGACCAAATCAGACAGTTCCTTTAGTGGCCTTGTGCCAGTAGTACGGAGTTGGCCACAGTTTTATTATTCTCGCACGATCAGAATGCATTTTAACTTCAAGACTGCCAAGAACGACCAGCAAAAGTCACAGTTTAGATTAATTAATTATATTCACTCCTTTTAATTAGGACACTAGTTTTTGTCAAATTTTACAATACAGAAACTATTACAAATTTGCATATGAATTTGATTTACCCTATCAAAAAGGGGGCGAACACAACACAGAGACAAAGGTTTTTATCGCTTCCCTGCATTGTATTGTATTCCTATTGAAAACTTATTGATACAGAGACAGGGTGCATGAAAAAATCCCTAGGCCTTGGTCTTGGGCTTGACGCTTTCAAAGTGATCCATCCTGTTCTGAAAACACAAGTTCAGTTTCTTTGAATTTCAAATGAAATGAAATGGTGCAGTCGAGTACATGGTGACAAAACAGAACGAATTGAATCTGTGATTGAATAGAATTGAGATCAGCAGTCCATCAATCACCGCATCAGTAATTTTACATGTTTTTATGTTTTTAATGTGTTTAAAAGCTATTTAAAATTCCTTGAGAATTAAAACATTTTATGCTCTAAAAGTGAATTCGTGTTAACCTCCCTTTGCAATATACCGCGGAGTGATTACGATTTCAGTCTTTTAGTTAACCGCATCAGTTTTGCCACTTTGGTCTCAGGGAACACTGATATATTTACAACTGACTTATATTTGACTTCCTAGGCGTTGTATCTTTCCTACTACATATATCCTGTGAAGGTCGAATTTAGTGTATAAGTTTCCTTCCTATAATCCTTCAATGTTAGTTTTTCGTTGACTTATTTTTTCTTCTCTAATGCCGTATTGTTAACTAATTTCTGTAATTTGTATTTCTCAAATATCAAACAATTGAAAAAAGTTATATTAAAAACTCCTAAATGCGACACTGACTACCAGCACTGAAAATATTTACACAGTGTATGACGCTTGACAAATCCTATTAACTATATTGACTCAAATAATATGTCATTACGTAAAAATAACGTGCATGGATAGAGTTGTGGCACATGAAATTTTTTATTTTCTTCTTCTACGCCATTTCACATGTCGGGTATAAAAAATTGTGAATACCCATACTCTGACATTTTGGACATGTTTTTAGCGAAAAATATTCCCGCAAATGCTAAAAGGATTGGCGAAGATTTTACTAAATAAGACTCATATCTCATATATAAAGTTGAACATAAGCCACAACACTTGCCTCACTGAGACAAGCCTCCTCGGAAACGACTTGACAAGTGACTTCTCGTTTTTAAATTTATCCGGCAAAGCTGTTCACATGCAGGTATCCGTTCAGCTATCGTTTTTAAATTCTTCCACTCTGCACGGGGAGCGTTTTCATATATTCTTCCGTTTCCAGTGGGCGAAAACGCCGGATACGTGTGGACGGTACGCGTAACCGTAAGAATATTCTTGCGTTTCGGCAAAGTCTTCCGGCATCGTGTGGACGTGGCTTTAGATTGTCATGGGCGATTTCAATGCTTTTCGGGGAATTTTCGAAGCACCCTGTCCATTGAAAGTTGAGACTAGGAGAATTTGACTAATTTATTCCAGCGTCAATGTCTGTACCTCATCAGAGGCACATATGCTTTGCATTCCTTTTTTTCATGATTAAAGGGAACGACCAGCTATATAGCTTGATACTAAGCTCGACTTTCAGCACGGTCTAGCTGTTTAAATACAGTTTAAATTTTGGAAGAGCAATGAGCGATTAAAGATTCGTCATTCGTCGTATTTGTACTCATAAAACAAACCAATTTTTTTAATGTAATCATATTTTTCGCCCAGCAAGGTATTTGTATCTTTATTTTTACATGCATGTATAGCATGTATAGCATGTATAGCATGTCTTACTAAGTTGCACAGTTAACAGATTTCCCTGTCAGGGCCTATGTATCAAGGGTCTGATCACAGTTAATAGAATATACATGGTTTGGAGACCACATAAAACTACAATACAACTCATTAACTATGTTGAGGTACATTTATGCGAAAAATTGTTCCTTTCTCATCACATGTTTATTGTATTTTGCACAGATAAACTAATAGCAATCTCATGCATAATTAACATATTTTTCAAGTCAAGGTTGATGAGCTTAGCAAGACGAATGCCATTGGTAAATTTGGCTAAAATACAATAGACACGTGACGAGAAAGAAACCATTTTTTGCATAAACGTGGACAATAGAATAGTAATGAGTTGTATTGTACTTTTATTTAATCTCCAAACCATGTATATATTCTATTAACTGTGGTCTGACACACCCTAACAGTCTCTACTCTTGGAACATCCATTCTGAGCGATCTTTTCTATTTCAGCGTTGTACCATCTTTGGGGTGCTTTTCAATTATGAATATTCGTTGTTACGTAGACTCATACTCGCAGGCTACAACTTAATTACTACAGTCCTGTGTTAAACTATATCATCTGTTCATGCGGTAGTGTCCATTTTTGAAACCAATAACTTGTTGTATTCAAGAACACTTTTCACAGACTCGAAGTTTACAGACGAGCCCGCAAACCATGTACGTCTGCTGCCTTGCATTTTGAAGATGTCCCATAGTACACCATTTGCCATGTCCTTCGGTGAAAACCTGGGAAAATATTCCCAGCTCTCTTACCGTATTATCTGGATGTTCGAAGACCCTGTTGTTGTGAGGTTTCTTCTCAGTATCTTTGTAAGGTGGTTACTACAAGGTTTTCTTGCAATGCAGATTGTCTTTAAGACTAGAAGGTTATTTTGCTTTAGAAATTCTTCAAAAGTGCATCTAAGTTTTTTCATTGTTTCTGATCCAGGTCGCCGCATCAAGTCTCCTTCATACTTACCAAACAGTTGTCGATGCAATGCGCAGTATTGAACCATGGCTTTTGAACAATTCAGCAATGGCTACGTACGTTTCTTTTGTTCGTATTCAAAATTTCCATAATTTCAAGTATTACATAGTTTGAGTATTGAGATGGATTTGAAACATGATCTTGCCAAATATTAGCTGAGGGTACGTGTACAGGATCCCAGAGTCCATATTCTTTGGCCAGAGCAATTACGTTCTCTTCATAATCTGGAATAAAGATATCGTTGTCTACGAAAAGTCAGGTAGAATTAGGGGGAAATCTCTCACAGTTGAGTATCGCAGGACCCTTCATGAAATGGGAACATGTTATAGATCTCCAATTAAACCCCCTTTTCTTCAATAAATATGCCATATGGATGCCTGCAGGGCCTCCTCCGACGATTGCAATTTTGTCCTGAACACTCCGTGGAGAGAGAATCGTGGGAAATGGAAAACCTTTGGGTGGTGGATTTGAATTAACAATTTTGACAATTTCATTGTAAGCAACCGAAGGGTCGAAACCATAAGATTGTTGTATTAAGCATGAAAGTTAACAGAATTGTCCGAGAAAATATCTAACAAAAGAAAATTAGATGATTTTTCTTGTCAAATTGAATGGTATAGAAGTTTATTGTTAATGAACGATAGAAATTTTCAATGTTTCCGCACTTTTCAAAAGGCTTAGGTGGAAAGAGCCTTAATAAAATACGTGCTGAGAAAGCTACCTCACTAACGATCTGGATATATGGCGAGGTTTTTCAATTCTTGCCCACTTTTTTAAACCTAAGCAACGGCAAGTCGGGACCTGTCGGTATAAGTGGAACAAACTCGATTTATATGCTACATCATCCGAACTTAGGTGAAGAGATTTCAAGAAGAGGTATGTTGACGATCCGAAAGGGTATTCAGTATGACTCTATCTCAAAACTTTCCAGCAGCAGCTTGAAAATAAATGACTTGCCACTATTGAACACTTTATGCTTGCAATATCTCATTTATAATCCTCGTTTGAAGGTTGCGTAGGAGTTGATGTTGATGATGCTTCATCTTGACAAGTTAAACATCCTGTGACATTTTACATGTGTTTTAATCAGAGCGTTTTAACAAGTAATATGAAAGAAAAACATTTTAGGTTAAAAAGACAAAATAATTTAGTTCTAAAATTTCAAATACGGTTATAAATTTCATTAATTACCGACGCGAGTGAGCCAAAAAAACCCGGCTAATACTTATTCATATGCAAATTTTCTGCGAACGTATGCATAACTGACCAAATCAGACAATTCCTTTAGTGGCCTTGTGCCAATAGCACGGAGTTGGCCACAGTTTTATTATTCTCGCACGACCAGGATGCATTTTAGACGACCACGACCAGGATGCAGATCTTTGCCAAGACTGCCAAGAACGACCAGCAAAAGTCACGGTTTAGATTAATTAATCATTCCCTTTACTTTAAGGAAACTAACTTTTGTCAAATTTTACAGTAATTATGTTACAAATTTTCATATGAGTTTGATTCATTCTAGCAAAAAGGGGGCGATCACAACACTGAAACAAGTTTTTATCGCTTCCCTAGTAACGCACAACTGTCAAATTACTACACAATGGAGTGCACGGAGTCGGAGACAAAACAGAACGAATTGAATAGAATTGAAATTTTTTGTTAACTTGAAACGACAAATTGCACATTTTTTCTCCTCTAATGTCGTATTTTTAACTATTTTTAGTAATATGTATTTATGAAAGAATTAAAAAAAATGATATTAAAATTCCTTACCAATACGATTACACTGAAAATATTTACACAAAGTATGACGTTTGACCACTCCTTCTATTAACTATTGACGCGGCACAAATAATTTGTCATTACGAAGATTTAACAGAGACGTCTGCGATATGGTCTACGTAGGAATAACGTAGATGGGGTCGTGAGCACATAAGATTTTTTATGTTCTACGCCATTTCAGACGTCGTGTATAAAAAATTGTGAATAACCATACTCCGACATTTTGGACATGTTCTTAGCGAAAAATACTTCCCAAATGCTAAAAGGATTGGCGAAGATTTCACTCACCGTGAAAATAACCTAAATAAGACTCATTTGACGCTAATATAGCAATATAAAGTTGAGCATAAGCCACAAGACTTGAAACAAGCCTCATTAATATGGAAACGATTTGATACGTGATGTTATCGTTTTCAAATTTATCTATTCGGCAAAGCCGTCCACTCGTATCCATTCAGCCGCCGTTTTCAAATTCTTCCACTCTGGAGAGCGTTTTCAAATTCTTCCGTTTCCAGTGGGCGAAAACGGCGGATACGTGTGGATGGTGCGTGTAACCGTAAAAATATTCTTTCAAATTCTTCCGGCCTCGTGTGGACGGGCATTGTGTAACTTCATTTTTTTCATCAATCATCACCTTATGTATCATGTGAAATTGTGAGCTGCCCATCAAGATGATAAAGAATGTGTTTGTCTTCAGCATACAATCAAATGATACCATCATGTTTGCTTTATCTATTAACTTTCGCAATGTCATGGCAACGGCCAATCTATGGGTCCAAATACAGTGTTGGGCATGTCAATTCTAACAATGAAATTGTCATGATGGGCGATTTTAATGCGTTTCGTTTTCTTCGAAACACCCTGTTCATTAAAAGTTGAGACTAAGAGAATTTGATTAATTTATTCCAGCACCAATGTCTGTATACCTCATCAGAGGCACAAACACTTTCAATCCCTACTTTTCATGACTAAAGGGAACGATCAGCTATAGCTTGATAAGCTCGACTTTCTGTAAGGCCTGGGTCAATGGGTTCAGGGACGTAACGTTGGTGTTGTGCTTGGCCGGAGGGGGGTGCAGGAATATTTTGCCCGACGAAAAACAGAAAGGGCGTGGTCAAACAGAAAACGTAGGGGCAGTATGCATGAGAGGCTACTATACTCATTAGAAATTTAACTAAAAGCATTTGAGAGTTTCATTCAAGTCATTTAAAAGTACTTTACCCAAAAACATTTCACAAATTTTTGCCGGATGAGTGTGTCTTAAAGTGTCGAAATTAGCCTGACAAAGCTTCAGTTTTACGGCCTTGCCTGGGTGAGAGATTAAAGATTCGTCGTATTTGTACTCATACATGAAACAATTTTTAGAAGGGATCTTCATTAAATTAGAAATCAACAATATTGCTCGTATCTGGAACATATCTGCGAGATATAAACATATCTACAAGATATCTGCGATAAAGGTCGTGCTAGCTAGCATTAGACAATATTTCGAAAAGGAAAACGCTTTATCTCTACCACGGCGAGAAGAGTACTCGCAGCATAAGAAAATAATGCACACAAAAGATGCGTTTCTTAAAAATGATGATTTTGACCCAGAAGAAGCAATAGAAACTGCATTTGATGAGACTGAGAAACTTTCTTATTAAGATCCCGTTTACACGTTGCGTTTTCATTAGAAAAATGACTTATTAGTAATTAATGATTATTAATCCACTCCATTTAAAATTACTCTCCTTCGGTGTTCTCTCTCTCTAGTCTCTACTATCTCTTTTCGGTTTCATTTTTCTGGCAGCGATATTCTTGTTTAAAATCTTATTGGAGAAAAAATGCCACATGACAAACAATTATAGTGTTGTACCGGCATCGTGTACGTAAACCCTACCACTAAGCGGAACATTTTCAAACCGCTGCAATTCCAATTTTTGCACCCTTTTCAAACAGGCTATAAAACCTTCTGAAAAATATATATACGGCAGTGCTAGCTGGAAAGGTGATGACGCACATGCATAATAAATAGCTATTTTGCTTATTTATCTGCTACGTCATTATATTCTAGCGCCTCACCTCATCATGAGGCATTTAGTATTGATATTTTGTTATTTTTTCTTATTATTCTATTATGTTCATTAAAAACGTTTAAAAGAAATGGGAAATGTTGAATTTACCAGTCATCTCGAGAAAGATCAACTGAACAGTCTATCGTCGGAAAAGTTGGATTTGAGCAGACGTTTGACTTCTTACCAACTGGATCAGGTTTGTATTAAGTTATTCTATTTTTATCTTTTATATATACTTTTTTAATTATAGTTGCATGAATAAACTATAATCTCCATTCGCCTATCATTGCATTAATTGAATCGGCGATTTGGGGAGACCTAAATCCATGTAGAAAAAAGCAAATGCTCAACCTAGAAACAGCTAGAATTTGCTTTGTATGCTGCTAGGCCGGATCACATTCTGGGACGGATGTGGATAATTAAGGTTAATACAAAAACAAACTTTATTACTTTTATGTGCTTGATCTGACTATGATGATTCTAAAAATATGAATTTGCAACCCTATCCTGTGGAGTGTATAAAGTGCACACACTAGTTAACATGGATGAAAATAATTTCCCATCCTTTATATCATTTGTATCTATTTTATAGCTAATTAGCTACACTGAATGCTTGTCTGCCTGTGGGCTATGGATATGAGTACCTTTCTTTATACTATCCTAAACAGGCCTGCATGGTCCTCTATAGTAATACAATTGATAATTCTATACTTGTTTATAAAAGACTGCAGAATCTGGAACCCCGCCCCCAAACCTTTGAACACCAGAGTTGCCAGATTTGTGAATATTCGAGGCCACATTGTTTGTAGTGCCATCAAGAAAACAAGAAGCCGATTTGATTGGTCTAGTATTGTGCATCACTAGACAATTGATTTATAGATGAGTCACAATGTCAATAATTTTTTAAAAATTTGTATAATTCAAAACTTTGTAGTAAATACATAAAGTAAAAGAATGCATTTATTTATGCAAGTGTACTAAGGACAACAGAAGACCCTTAGTTTGTGAACCAAAAGTCAATGCATTAACTGTGGCTACTGCCATACATTTTGTTCACACACTATCGCCTGTATTTTAAAAGCTCACTCACACTCAAACTCATTGAGTGGGAGATCCTAATCTTCTCATAACGTTTCCATGGCGGTATTTCCAGCCGAAAAGGGGCTTGATTTTCAGTGATTTACCTTATATCTTTCCATCTATTGAAAGAAAACTTTCTCATTGACCAGCATAAACAAAATTTATATGCCACACTCGATGAGTGTGAGTGTCAGTGAGCTTTTTGAATACAGGCGTATGACTTTATCTCATCTGTGAAATATTTTGCAAAGTATTTCAATACTTGATAACAAAATAATGTAATCCTGTAAAGGTTGCTCCCTATGGGAAAATTAATTTTAAATTTTCTTGTAGCATTTGCGAAATGAAGTGGTTGAAGAAAATCCTGGTCTTGTGGAAATTCCTGCCCGACTATTTGCTCATATTTCTTTTTATGAAACATTAATTGTTTCGTTTCATTGCATAACACAGATTCCTCAAGAACTTCCACTACAATTGCCTCACCTAATTCATCTTAATTTAAATTTTAACCGAATTTCCAGCTTGCCTGAATCTTTTGGCATGTTAATCCACCTTGAAATACTTGAACTGTCACATAATCTGTTATCAAAACTGCCTAACTCATTTTCTCTGCTAAAATCACTTCAAAAGCTTGATCTTTCTAACAATAAGTTAAGAGCATTACGTGATGATATGGATAATCTAAAAAAGTTGAAGAAGCTGAACGTGAATAATAATTTTTTGGAACAAATACCGCTTTCACTTTGTTTAATCGATAGTTTAGAAGTTTTGGTGTGTTTAAACAACCGTTTAACTACACCTCATCAAGATATCTGCGATAAAGGTCTTGCTAGCATTAGACAATATTTTGAAAAGGAACACGCATTACCTCTACCACGGCAAGAAGATATTGTAAATATATTTCCGCGTGTGCGAAAAGGTGATGCATTTACTCATCCAAATTTGAACACTGCTATGACGCAATTATACAATGAAACACAGACACAAAGTTTTCATATGAAAGTGAAAGTTAAGACACCGCTTCTTCCCCCGACAATGGCGACCACATTTCCACCGGATGAATTGTCTAACAAGATTATTGGTTGTATCTACGGTGCAGCTATTGGCAGTGCTCTTGGGTACTTAACTGATTTCTTAAGCAAGAGTGAATGTGCATTTTATTATGATAAAGAACAATTAAACTACTGTGACATCATAAATGATATTCATAGAAACAATTTCGAGAAAGGATGCTGGACACATTCATTTGATCAAATGGTAAGTGTATAGCGAGATTTTGAGTGAAGATGGTGATTTCAGGAGAAATTATTTTGCAGTTGTTACAGATTGTTTATTGGTTTGAATGAGAGTGTTTATGATGGTAGGTGGAACAGTAATCGAAGTTACTCATGCTTTATGCAGCTTGCGTAATTTGCAAAAATTGGCTTTAGTCAGTTCACTGATACCTATAGAATGATCACGGACCTAATGTTTTTTACCCATTTATTTATGGAAGCTAATGTTAATTTAGAATGATGATGTAAACATGCAAAAACTAAACCATTTAGATATTGATCTTGGATTCCATTCTTTCCTGGGGTGGAGTGGTCGACGAACTTGATGTCGCACGTAGGTTAGCATCGTGGAATAAAAATGGATTTGCAGATTTCGGTGAAATAAAAGGTCCGGATTTCAAAGGCTTATTTGGAAAGGTAGCCTAACAATTATCAAACACATTACTGAACAACTACAAGTCAGCAGGAACACGATTATCTCATCTTGTTTCATTTTTCTCAGGGTGGGGGACAAAATTTACCAGGGAATTGAACCCTCTGCTTGGCCTCTTGAAGGCAAGACATAGCTCGTTTTATGTATAAGTTATAACATTTTCTTTCAATGAGAATCCATTTTTTTAGATCTTAAACGATGCTGAATATACAAAAGATCCTCATTTTGTAGCAAAAATGATAAGTCATGAAAAGCAGTATTGTTCAAATGCCGCAGTAGCACGAACCGCTGTTTTAAGTGTTTCACATTTTTATGACTTGGACGAAGTTTGTGCTAACGCGGCGAGAATATGTAAATGTACTCATGCAGATCCAAGGTATAGATGACGTAAATTAAAGTTCAGCTAGTTTTAGAATAAACGTTTGTGTCATTGTACAGGTAGCAACAATTTTCCGACTATTAGTATCATCAAGCATGATCCCTCTGACAAATAGTCACACGAGAGACGACAAGGGACTTACATTTATTGGCCTGTTTTAAACGTAACTACATATCAGAAGACTTTGCGAATGGTATCATTTTCTACGAAGAACCTCGCAAAACATTCTGATAGTTCACTTTTCTCAGAGAAGTAAACTCTTTAAACTTGTTATAAGCAACTTAATTGACGTTCTTGACAGTTTCAAAATCAAGATGCAGTGCATGTAGTTGCAGCCATGGTCTATGCATCTCCCCTCGTCCAACTAACTATAATTTCATGATTAAAGATATCATTCTTATCAGGATTTTATTTTATAAAACTATTCTTGTTAGGTGTATCGCAAGTTGTGTCGCGGTAAATACCATCATTGCTCTTCTTCTTCAGGTATATTTTATTTTAAATATTTTAACAAGTTTCGTTGGAAAATGGAAAAACGTATCGCGACCTTTTTTTGTACAATGATGTGATGAATTTTGAGGCTCGTTTCATTTTACGAAAGACAGACTAACATAGCAACTCAACTTTAGATCTTATACAAAGTGAATTGAAATATTATACACAACCATGCAATTATTAAAATACTGAACAAATCTTTCGTTGAAAGATAGCGCATGGTGACGATTAAAAATGAATATGCATTAGCGAAATTTATAAAATCTCTCATACACCGATCGTTACCATGCTTTTTATTTAGGGTAAACATGACTTGAATGACAATGATTCTGTGGAAGCAATCTTATTTGAAGCTGCAGAAAGATCTAAAAGATATCTGGATGATGGCTCTCAAGTGAGTGAAATAAATAAATACTTGGAATGCAAGACATTCGAAAGGTAGGTGTAAATTTATGAGATTTTATACCCATGCTATTCTAATTTTTCTTAAAACATTTAGAGACCAAAACAGCGGAAATATATTCACTAAACGACGTTTTATTATTATTTTTGATACGACTTTACAAGTTTAAAATAACTTGGTTTTTGCTATATTTTCTACTGACCCAATACACCGATGGCTTGTTGTCTATATCAGTATATATACTGGAAGTCAAGAGTAAATTCTCTAAACTGTAGAGCATATATATAGATAGGTTATATAGATGTGTGCCATTTCAAAGCTTAATTCGCTGTTTATCAGACAATAAAATTTTTAGATTTGTTTAATGCAAACCAGTATGGCAGATGAAATACCAATTTCAAAATTACTGTATTCTGTAATCTGGTATTGACACCAATGCGATTACTTATTGCACGAAACGTTTTGGGGGCATTGAAGATGTATAAATCAGGGAAAACAATGTTTTGTAGTTAATGTTTTAACCATGCAGCTTCTGCATTTTTATAGTTTATTTAAGTATATTGCCTGCTATATATTTATGCAACTATCAACAGAGTTTTTCTTTCGACATGCAGTGTACAATGTAATGAGACAAGAAACATTGTGTACACGTTGAAACCACTGGGGTCAGCTGCTGTTGGTCTTAGAAAACTCAACGAAACTTTTCAGTAAGTTGATTATTACTCATAAATTACTTGTACAGGACGATAAGCCTATAGTGAGGGAATAATGAATATCAATGCAGGTTTCCTGTATTGTAACTTTATTGGTACTATTCCAATTATGCATTGTAGAATGCACTGGGAATTTTTAAATCATGACGCAGGTAGAGATTGTAAATCTTAAGTTTTATCCTGTTTTTTTGCTCCATGCCTTAGACGTGAAGACATGTGTCTAATAATAGGCTGAATGATATTCTATAGGTCGTGCATTACCGACTTGATTTTTGAAGGAGGAATGGCCAGCTGTAACGCTTCTGTTGTGGGAGCAATATTGGGGTGCCACACTGGATACAAAATGCTGCCGAAGAAATGGATTGATGGAATGTCTCAAAAACACAAAGATTGGTTGAATAATAAACTGGATTGTCTGCTAAACATAATGGGTCTACCGTAATATTTAACTCATTAGAGAACTAATGCCGCTAACATCTAATTTCAAGTCATATATGAAGGTAGTTGTGGTAGTCAAAATTTTGCCACTCGGTTTCAAAATCGAAATTGATTGAATTCGCCAGTGTTTTCATGCCCCTGTGCGGCATTGCTGTCAGCGAGCAGCATAGAAAACTAACTGAATGCCTAAAAATGCACACGCTTGGAAATTACAAGATTTAAACGCCTAAACGTTTTTTAAGTGTTTTTAGCGAGAAAATAAAATGTCCAATGCGATAATTTTAGTGTTTTGATATTCTCTCGGTGTCTTGAAACAATCCTTGTTGGATTTTAACGTCAAAATAGTCATGATTCTCGAAAGGGGAAACTCGGTATAAATTACTGAACGGCTCAGTTTGCAAAAATATTCTGTTTCCCCGTTCCCCAGGTCTCCCTTTCTCTAGTTTCCCCATTCCACTGCTTCCTGGTTTTTCCGTTCCGCGTTTTCCCTATATCCCGGTCTCCTAATCCCCTTTTTTCACGGTTCTCCAGTTCCCCTGAGCCCCAGGCTGAGCCCGGTTCTTCTGTTGATATCTGTTCCCAGATCTGTTTCCCGATGACTGGTCACTGGTGGAATACACTCAGTGGTGGAACGTTGCGGATGAATTCGGTGGGTTGTTCAGGTACCCAAATTTGGGTCACCAAATTTCCATAATTATCCATCACTTCCGTGTTTGCGATGACAGTGAAAGAGCAATTAATAAATACTTGAAAATGTCTTTTTTATATAAATAATGAAGAAAAATGGCTGCTGCGTTGAACGGAGTTAGGAAATGGGCAGGCAATCTAGTTTTTCCCAGTGGCCAGAAATCAGATGGACTGAAAGCCCATCAGAAGGTTAATTCAACTGAGCTTTTTCCCTACACTCGACCCTCATTCCTTGGTTTGAGTAAAGAAGCTGCCAAAGCATCAGCAGATCATGAAATACGACCAATACTTGTGGCTCAAAGAGAATTACCATTGAATGCAGGTTATTCCGAGTAAGTTTGTACACCAGCTGGAGTACTATAATGTATATAAATCCCATGCTGTAGTAAAATTCACAATGGATTGTATAATTACTACCGCATCAAGTCATCAATAGACAATCAGTGATTGATGGATTTTGCGAATTACGTAAAACAACATGAGTTTTTTTTGAAGGAGGATAATATTAAAATTAAAATATTAATTTCAGCCTTTTTGGCTGGGTAGTTGCCTTAAATAGGTCCAGAAACTTTTATATAGTGTATGCCTCTTACAAACTGCATTTCCTGCCAACTGTTCACAATTTTCTGTGTTGGTCAACTTTGTTTATTGAATGACCAGCAACTTTGTTCTACCAATCAATGTTAAATTTTGCATCCTGACCTGCTATTTTGCTCTTTGAGCAATGCAGAATTCCAATTTGTTAAAGTAGATATATGTATAGGTACTGAACAAGAAATTTATGCCAAGGCACTATTGCACCATAATTTATGTGACTAAGGAGCACATCCCTTAAATATTTGGTTCGATACATGTAGTCATTTTTAGGAGAAATTAGCATCAAAAATAAACAATTGGTGATATGTAAATAGATATATAGATTTTTTTATCTTGTACTAAATATGTTTTTACCAATATTGTGTGCAAAGTTTTCGCATAGAGATCAATGTATAGATAAATTAAACATAATTGTCCATTATAGAACAATCAATGCAGGGAAGACCTATTTAGTCAACGAAGATCAAGCATTTGCAGAATTATTTTGCTTACATGTAATAAGTATTGATGAGAAACCAAAAGAAGATACAATTGTATGTATTAATTATGACGGCTATAAACACTACTGCAAGCATGTGATAAATGAAATACAGAATTTTTATAAATACAGTACTGTCCTGAAAGCTAGCCCAAGTTGCCATGCGAATTGTAATTAGTTTGCTTCCCTTGACTGCATCGATTCCAATGCCATGTTGAGAAAACAATGTTAATACAGCATACCAGATGTTTATCTGATTTTCTAAAATATATTTTGATGGCTATAATAAAATTTTTGAGACTAAACTTTTTTGACAACTTTGAAAAAATATATGATTAACTGAGACTAAACTACCGGTAGAGGTATTAATTCATTGTACTTATATATTTGCAGACAAAACTTCCATACTGGTGTTTTGGTATATTTGACGGCCACGCAGGAGCAGGTGCGGCCTTGGCAGCTGTCAATCAACTTCAAGATATAATTCATGAGAAGCTACATGAAATTCAAGATGTGATTATTTGTGAGGAGAAAAATTATGGAAAACTGCCAGTATTACAAGGAGTTGTTGCTCCTACAATAGACTTTGAAGCTGTTATCACTGGAGCATTGGAACAATCATTTTTAGATATGGTAATTTTGTTAAATTACATTATTAATTATATACAGCCGGAGGCTGGGTCAGCCTGACTTTTGCAGGCCATGCTAGTGCAAATGTTTCAGGGTTCATAGTCTGTGAAAACAATGAATTTCGAAAGTAATGAAAAATAACTAAAACTTGCATTGTACATGCATGACTGAAAATTGGATTGCCTTGGCTACTGAATATATATATATATATATATATTATATATATAATATATATATATTATATATATATATATATATATATATATATATATATATATATATATATATATTGACTTTATCATCTTGTCATTTTTTACCTGCTATATTTTAGGATAATCGCATAAATAAGGATAGAAGTCTTCATAAAATTACTGGTGGATGTACTGCAGTTGTTTCATTGTTTATAAAGAATAAATTATTTCTTGCAAATGCTGGTGATTCCAGGTTCTACTTTATGTTTTGTACATACATAGTAAAATCTTTAACTGTTTATTGTCACTAGAACAATCAAGAACAGTAGAATTCATAGCTACTTTATTAATATCCCACTATGATTATCAAAATGCAGAGCAATTATATGCAAAGATGGAAAACCAATCCCGGTGACAAAAGATCATACTCCTGAGACTGATCGCTGTCGACTTCAAGTCCTGGTAAGGCTTAATTCAATATTACTTAATGTGAGCAGATCAAAAAATGTTAGACCTAATACTCCCCTCTGCTCATTCCCCGGAGATTCACCACAATTAATGCCCAGAGGTATTTACAATCAATACACCTAATGAAAATGCCAATGAACAAACGTTACCAGCACTGGTTGATAGAGCATATCAAATTTAGTACTTTTACGAAGTTTGATTGCATGCTATTACTAGTAAATATTGTCTATATTTTCACGCATTTTACAGTAGTTTGCAACCAAACTTTACTAAATAGAATTTACTAAATATCGCGCGCTCTCCCTTACAGAACTTACTAATTTCCTGGTACAGAATTTTATTATGATATTTAAATATATTTTAGGCTGGAATGAAACCACATTTGTTGGGAAATGAGTTCACTCGTTTAGAATTTCAGCAAAAACCTCGTCGAAAACACATTGGAAAGAAACTTTTCTGTAGAGACCGAAATATGACCGGATGGTATGACAATTCGTTTGACTCCTAGCTCAATTCAATTCAAAAAGATTTTAAAATTTCAATTTTAAAAATTTACCTCAATTCAAGTCAAAAAAGATCTGGATGTGTGTAATAAAAATCTGTTTTTGAAATTTACTACTAGGGCATTAAAACAAATAACGGAGGAGGATGTCTTTAAAACACAAATGATATCTGGCAGTGGAAAATCGGTAATGAAATCATCCGATGGGCATGTGGTATGAATGAGCATGCGCTCGGCAAGCACCAACTGCCCAGGCAGCCCAGCAATTATAATTTCAGTGTATTTTAGTGTTTTCTCATCCAAATTTATAGCTATATAACCAGAAATGTACGATTACTGATATAGGTTTTTACTTATTCAGGCTCGTCTTCTCGAAACAATCGGAACAACAAGAGGATTTGGAGATTTTGATTTAAAAGCTTCGTACACGGGCATTCCAGTCAAACCCTTTTTGACTCCTGAACCAGAGGTAAATTAATTAACCTAAATTTTAAAATTATTGCAAGCGTGTTCACGGGCCGTGTAGTGAATACTATTAGTTTTAACTATAGTTAAAAATGTCTTTTTCAGGTGACAATATACGATTTATCGAAAGAAACAATAAATGAGAATGATGTTCTCATCATGGCGACTGATGGATTATGGGAAAGAGTATCTAATGAGAAGGTTTGTGCTTGCTTGCTTGCTTTCTTGTCTTTGTAAGCAAAAGTCTCAAAATGGACCATTCTACTATTAAACTGAATCATGAATCAGGAAAAGTCAGTTCTGAGGTGCACAGCACTTTTCAAAAAGCGGTGGGGATTTTTTTGAGCGTAATACTAATTTTGAGAAAATATGTCAACTTCGCGCACTGATATTTTTAACACTTTAGTTTACAATATTTCGCCACGAAACTTTCCAATTTTACTAATTTTGTACTGTGACGAAGCTAATTTTTAATTTAGTTTAGTAAGGAATTGGTCCAATTGTCGACAGTGTATCAATTAGCATGGCATTCCGTGATGTCACTACGCGATATATTTCTTTCTGCAGGCATGTAAAATTGTCCAAAGCACCTTCACACATTGCGACGTGCACGAGAAAAGAAGGTAATTGTTTTATTACGTGTATAAACATACAGGGACTGTCTTATAGAAAGTAATCTTTTTATTATGGTCTTTAAACATTCCCACACCTACAGTAGAAATAAGTTATTGTCTTTCTGGCCTAACCAGTGAATTCTAATAAAACAAAATGAGTCTTTTTAGAGCTGGGCCTGACTTGTTTACTCTGATATCTATAGATATAGTGTAGCTGCACAAAATCTCGTGATGGCTGCTCGAGGTCGCAATACGCAACGTGGGTGGAGAATATCCAGAGATGAAATCAATTTTAATGACAATGTAGAATTGAAGGCTACCGATCCTGCTTCATATGATGATATTTCAGTATTTGTTATCCCGCTTTCTAAAAAATTCCAAGAACAACCGGAAACTGTTCAATACCCTGTGCATTCAATACCGGCGGAAACACGATCGTCAAACGACAATGGAATGAATGAAGTCGTTTCCAATTTAGAGACGAACGGTAATTCAACATTTCGTCTTAGTTAACTATAGTGTTCTCAGTATATTCTCAGTATAAAAACATAGTAATATACGCAGTATTGTACAGTTATGAAGTGAAGGATTTCTACCTACATATTTTTATATGATACTAAGCATCGGTCGACTAAATCGACCTATTCTATACTGCAAAGTCCTGTATACAAAATATGCCTGACAACATCACGAAAATGTCGGCTTCTGCCGTTGAAACAACGGTTGGGGCATCACATTTTGAATACTCTGGTTTTGAGTACCATTCATGACGTCACTATATAATATCACTATAGTAATTATTCACTGCCTGGAAAATCTAGAAATCACGCGAAAATTGGACATGAAATTGACCACGTGTTGTATAAATTTTGCATGAAAAACACAAATGGGGAAATACTCATAGCAATAATATCGTAATTTTTTTGCTCTTTCGATTATTTGTATAATTAAAAACGATGCGGCGTTTTTTTGAAGGACAAATCTTTGCGAGAGCTTTTTGTTGGTTTATAGTCTTTCTATGAAATGCTCTTTCGTTTGAAGGATGGTACCGTTCTAATTTTCCGGTTTCCTTTAACGGAACCCGGATATGGTGATGCCTGATGATGCCTGCTTACAACAATATCAAACTAATGATAATTCCCGGGGGGTTGAGAATATGGCGTCAGGTGGATTATCCTGGATTTGCGAGTTCGAAACTTGTGTTGTCACTTTAACTCTCGTGACTGAAAAAGCATACAATTTAGAATGAAAAACTGTGTAGTAATAATTGATCATATTATGTCATATTATTACTCTAAACCTTGTTCGTAACTTTGACCGATTCATTTAAATACTTTCGTTCAAACAGGTTGATTCCATAGCCTGCATTTTCGTGTTAGTTAACTTTTGATTACAGTGACAGATTACGTCTACGTTAAATGCAGCAAACGAGAGCTATCAGCTGAGCTAACGACCTCGAGAGGCAGTTAGCTCAGTCCGAAAACCATCCGCACACGTGAGAAACTTGCCTCTCGAGGCGAATTCCTCACAAAAACTATCCTGCACACGACAGTAACTTGCTGAGCTAACAGCCACGCGAGGTCTTTTGCTCAGCTATATTAAGCTCACGCGTGCGGCGGGCTTTAATTAATGCATGTTTTATACAACTGGTCCCAGAACCTCTAACGAAGGAGAACTAGACAACTTTGTAACGAAATTGTTTAGATGATTTGGCAGACTGCACTAGCCCAGCAAATCTTGTGCATAGACACTCATATAGCCTAGATATTATGGGGCCGCTGTAATTGGTGAAAACTGTAGCGTGCACCCTGCCAATTTTCTATATTATATATTGTTGTAAATATACTGGTAAATGTTGCATCATACTTGGCAAAGTTAATAAATAAATAAATAAATAAATATTTGTGGTTGCGCGTCGTAACTTGATTTGAACTTGGTGATATTTTGCACCAATCTTCAAAATCACACCAGTTGAAGATGTAATACCCATGGTCAACTGAATATTTACTTTGTTTCATGTTACTGATTAACTATAGATTAAATAGATCTAATCTCCGGACTATATAACCACCATTTAAATTTTGAAATTTGACACAGTGTAAATTATTTGTTAAATCCAAGCTTTGACTATTTGTTTTTTACTTCTTTGCGCAATTTTTTAAGAAACAGTCGGAAATCAGTGAAGACGTAAGATGTCTCTGGGTATAAGAACGTGTCATGCAATGAATTTAGGGTTTTTCATTTTGACTTTTTGCAGTTTTACAGTCATTTGCGGTGAGTATATATGTAGCCTTGTTGTGTATAGAATTTTGTTTTATTTTCGCGTCTATAGACTATTTTTGTGTGGGGAACCCGACCCGTAGGGAATATTTGGAGTAGCTACGTGTACAACTACAAGTCTTTGAAAATATAAATATTAGAACTGTAGTATAGACAATGTTCGATTAGACAGCTTAAGAATATAAGTATTTTATACGGTATGAAGTGCAGATTGGGATTCAGTTGACATGATCATGACGTTTGTCATGTGAAACAAGAGACTTCAAATAAAGGTTTGTTCATCGCCCGCTAGGCAAAACCTTGAGCCAAAATGGTTTAAATTGCAAGTTTTGGGCAATCTATTGCAAGGCACGCCTACATGTTTAACGAAAGAAAATAATAAAAAAACAATTGAAAAGTTATAAGCTTATGTCGAGAGGGATGAGTCTGAGTCAAGTGACTCAAGTCCCGTTGGGGTAGAACAAAATTTTGATAAAAATAAACAAGTACATGCACGGCATGGAAAAGTTGAATGAAGGCAATGTCGTTGGTAAACCGTGTCTCTATGTCCCTAACTACAAACACAAATGCTGCCTTACATTGTGGCAAACTGGCAATTAAGGTTTACGCCTTGCATTAAACCTTATTAACCCATTAAAACGTTTTTGTTTATAAAGTATTTGTTTTTTTATTATTAAGACAATATTTTGTCAGGGTGCCCGACTCACAATAGGTGATTTTCAGCGGGGCCCTGGATTAAAATAAGATACAAAATATACACAAATATGATAGAGTAGAATATAGATACGTTAAAATTAGCTACTTTTAAGGCGTAAAATAGTAGGGAAAGTATGCGATAAAAGAAGCCGCAGACAAATTAGAGTTTACTAAGTTTCAATTTAAAAGTTCTGAAGTCTGTCTAAGATGCTTCGTATCTCGAAGGGGAGCATTAAACGTACAACCGGCGGTAGGTAAATTGAAACTAATATTTCAAGAAATTAAGCCGTAAACGTATGCTAACAGCAACAAGTGAAACCTTTGCTAAATTGATTGCTTTGAGATTTTTAAAATTCTATTTCATCTTTGTTAAAGACGGGCTGTCTTTGTCGCCGAAAGATTGGCCGAAAGAAGATTTTGACAGACTGAAAAGTTATTCAGCTCAAAGATATTTTTTTCCCAAACCATTAGCTGTGAGTCATGATTATGGTGTGGTCAGCGGGACAACCAATTCTCTCGCTGTGCATGCTGGGATTGTTGCGTTGCAACAAGGAGGAAATGCCATGGATGCTTGTGTAGCTACAGCACTGACAGGTTAAAGTCGTATTTTTATTTTTACCTGGCACTTTTAGCGTCAAAATTCATTTCATAGTGTTCTACCTCACGAGTAACTATATTTGATTGTTACATATGTTACACTGGATTCTTTGCAGAAATAACCCTTGCAGCTGGTTGTTACGTCTCCTTCGCTGGTGTTACAGAGATACTGTACTACAACAGTCATGAAAACCGAGTATATAGTTTAGATGGTGGTTGGAATATTCCAACTGACCTTGACGTTGACCAAATATTGCCAATTCACACAACAAAACCAAATGGAGCATCGGTTCTTGTGCCTGGGTTTTTTGCAGGTATGTCGTAGGGCATGCAGGCAGGCGTGAACCTTACCTTCTCCTTTATTCAAAATCGCGCATTAATGGTAGACACTTTTGATTAAAAAAATTAAATCATAAGATATTTGAATTTTCAAATTTAAAAAAAAGATGAAAGTTACGGCATTTGCATGCCGTTACCGATTTCGCTGAAGTTTTATTTTTTTAAAATATTTTTTCATTTCAGGAATTGATGCAGCGGTCAAAAAGCTAGCGAACTTCGATCTCAAGACATTGTTGGAACCTGCGTTGTATTTCGCTGAAAATGGATTTAATCTAAGTCATCTCCTGGCCGGAAACATTGCAGCAAACTACAATGATATCACATTGCTCAGAACTGAAGATGGTCAGTGAGAATCATTTGATGAATTTAAATGACTTTATTCGTTAAAAAAGTGTACCATTGTGACGCATGCGACCAGCTATGAATCAAGCACATTTACATGATTGGATAATTAAAGTTAACTGCTTTCTGGGCCGCCTATGAAAAAAATTGAGCAGTTGCTCTAAAAAGTGAAATCAACATTTTTTTGAAGTTAATTGCACTGATGAAGGCCCAAGCCCTTCCTAAAAATCGATTATTCAGAAATATATTTTGTTAATGTTCTTGATTATGTTTAGGAAAACGGCTGTTTACAAACCCTGAAACTGGTGAATATTACAAATACGGTGAACTATTCAAACAACCAGAGCTGTTAGAAGTTCTTCAATCTATTGCTGAAAATGGAGTAAATGAGATGTACACTGGAGCCTGGGCGCAAGATATGGTGTCACTAGTTCAAAAGGAAAATGGTTTCACAATGTCTGATATAGTTCTTACACAGTCAACTGGAAAGATCCATAATACGACGTATTCTGATTATGTTGTGTCAACTTCAGGTTGGTGCTGTTATATGTATTTTGATAGCATTTTTTCTATCAAACAAACGCTAGTTGTTTTTGAATTTGCCTGTGAGAAATTTATACAAACATGAATTGATTATATTTAATTTGGATACCTATGCACAACGATTCCCTTCGGGAGAAAATTAATTTGTTTCACCCGTGGTTTCACATGTTTGCTAATTGTCAATAGTTTGGAATGTTCTAAATTCCTTAATTTAGGTACCAACAACGCTGGCTCAGGAGGTACTGAGTTACTGGAAAAACTGAATCTAATGGAATTTGCTGATCTTCGAAGTTACTCCTATCTTACAAATTCGACCAGACTCTACTGGTTTGCTTCTATAATTCGCTTTAGTAACTTCATTTCGTTATATTTACGAACAATGCCAAATGCAATTGCTATTCTTGAACGTGAATTTCAGTTGGATTTTTCACCCCGAAACAGAACATCAAAGGAATTTGCTTATTCTGTTTGGAGTCAAATGAGTAAACCTGGTGGAATGGATGAAATCAACGAGAAAATAAAAAAACTTCTAGGTAAGATTAAAACGTCACTATGTATGAGTAAAGGTGGGTGTGGTCACTCTCGCAAGGTTAGAACAACGCGCAACCCAAAATAAAGTTTGCGTAAAGGTGGGTGTGGTCACTCTCGCAAGGTTAGAACAACGCGCAACCCAAAATAAAGTTGAGTGAAGGTGGGTGTGGTCACTCTCGCAAGGTTAGAACAACGCGCAACCCAAAATAAAGTTGCGTGAAGGTGGGTGTGGTCACTCTCGCAAGGTTAGAACAACGCGCAACCCAAAATAAAGTTGCTAGTTGTTACGGTCAGCATCCCTATATATTTATTTTAAATAGGTGGTCATACAACTGATACAAGCTTCGCGCCTCACTCTGATGGGGTGGTAGCGATGGATAAGTATGGTAATATGTGTTCAATGATACATACAATCAATAGTCAACCGTGGGGAACAGGTTTATTTGTACATGGAATTGCGCTTCCACATTCTGCGGCCATTAATAAGTATTATATCAAACAATCTAAGCCTGGTACTCGATTGAACTCAGAACTTCAGCCCGCTTTTGCATTCAGAAAAAACAGTGCCCAAAAAAATAGACCTTGGGAGCCTGCAATGGCTATTTCTGTTGTTGGTGCTTCACTTCGTCAGGTGACTCCGCAGATAATAACAAGTGTCTTAGATGAAAACCTGAATCCAAATCAAGCGCTATCCCGACCCCAGCTTATGTTGCCATCATTGGGTAATTACTTACAAGATATTCGAGTACAGCGTTGTACCATTGATCAGAATGTGTTACATGAAGTACGAGCAAAGGACAGCAAATTACGGAGATTGATGATAGAGCATCGCTGGCTATCCATGGTCTTGGCGTTTTGATATCTGTGGATAAAGATGGATTACGATATGCGTCATCGACTCCTTTCTTAGATGGTCTTGCTGAGAGTACTAGTGAGACTTAATTTTTGTGCAACTTTTATTTTACCAACGCAACTCCACGAATCGGCCAAAAATATGAATATTTGTGGGATGGGATAATCTTAAATTTTGAACAAATAAATTGTTAATAGAGGACAGACTTTTGACCATTCTTTTTGTCCTGAGCTAAAGGGGTGTCAATTGCCTTCCCCGTGAATTTTTTCCCCGTGCGCCTTTGCGTTCCGTTTTATGTTTGTCATCTCGAAATTTCTTTAGTTAATTAGAAGAGCCGCGTGTTTAGATAAAGCATTATTCATTATTTGTCGTTTTAATTAATATTTGAACCCTGCAAACCAATTTTACCAAGCCGTCAATCATTCGTACCCTCGACATGGGCTAATGCATTTTATTTATTTTTTAATTAACAGACCGGCTCATCTTTGGTTTACAGCAATATACAAACAATTGCTGCAACTTTAAACTTTTATCAGTGCTATATCCACCAGCACCGATTTACAGAACTTCATGGTCATGAAATTTAATCTTTGACAACTAGATATTGCTTTTAAGTAAATTAGCTTGTAGGTCCGTCCAAGCCTTCATTAGTGGAGTAATAAGGCTAATTTTTCTCAAGAATATTATTAGATATCGCTTGTCTATCAATATCAATTGATCAATTTTGACGAGATATTGGCTTAACCGCTATCATTTAATGAGTTAGTGCACAAGCATGAAATTATTCATTTATAAATTCATGTTTTATAAAAGAATCTATTTTTATTGCATTCTGTCGAATTAGTCGAACCAACCGGAGTAAACTTATACAAAGTTAGGAAAATTGTTAGCAAACTGGTTTAAACTGGTAGTTCTTTGGGAGGTAAAAGATCTTTGGAAGGTAAAATTCATATAGAAAATATATATATAGATTACGAACAAGGTTATTTCTATTATTCTTTAGTAATGGCACAAGTTTAAGGAAGGATTTGCTAGAACCTATACAGTCAGTTTAAATAGCTACAATTAAAATATAACTATGGTAGACCTGTATTGTACCTTGGACAGACACAGAGAAGAAACTCAAATGTAGGAACACCGTGTAGAGTCTATGGATATATAAATCGCATTTCAGGGATGCCGCATATAGCAGTTGCATATACTGTCTGCATAGCTTTTCATCTTATATATTTACAGAAGTCGAAATGAAGAGTTTCATGGTTTTTTCCCTTTTGGTGTTACAAATATGCTGTGTTTTTGTCTTGGCGGATATTTCTTCGGAAGGCCAAGATGATATTGAGAATATTTTAACTGAAGTGGACACAAGGTAAAACTTCAATCATTGAAGCCCGCTCTGTGTACAGCAAAGGTAATTAAAATTAGCAATAATTACGACAGATCAGATCGATTAACAAATTTGAACACTATGCATGAAATGTCTGATTCTGAAAAGAACTGCAGGTAATATAAAATTCAGTTCAACCTTACAATAATGTTCACGTGAAAATTAACTCACGAGTGCGGAACGACTTACTTAAAAAAAATGACCTTAAAATATGACCAAGCTGGAACGAGAAAGTAACGCCCACATTTCTATGTACCCTCAACCTTGATTGGCTAGTTTGTCATCACACCCAACCTTTCTGTTCACGCCTAAATCATGACAAGGCTGATTTTCTGTCTCAACATGTCGTATTTTGTCCTAAAGGCTGGTTTTCATATGACATAATTTGTCGTAATTTACATATTGTAATTGCTTGTAATTCGGTTTTAAAATGTCGATTTCCCATAACAACGAATGACTACATCGGTTGTTTTGTCTATGAAAACTTTTTGGGGCAAAAAAAACTTTAGAAAAAGTTTTTTAGGATGAATGATCCGTTTGTTTGCTTGCGTTTAAATTCTAACCGATTGTTAGGCAAACGATAGTTTTCTTCTAAAAATTTCGATGAAGACTGATAATTCATTTCTGTTATGTAAATTAAGTCAAATGGTTCGCCTGCGTATCCTTTATTAGCTGCCATGATTTGTGTTCAAATGTACAAAGATTCCCTCAACTCAGCCTCCACAACCAAACGGCGTGCACAACCAAGATCAAAGATATATATGTTTTTTACCGGCGCGAGGTCCGGATAGAAAAATATTTTCCCGGGGTATCAAAAACGATTCGAAAACGCAGGCCGAGATTACAGCCAATCAGATTGCAGGAAAGGCTAGGATTCTGCCCGCTGCTGATTTGCAATTTTTTTCTTTCTTTTATTGTAGTTCCACGGATAGGAAAAATCCTGTACGAGAAAAGCGGGGATGGTTCAGCAACAACAACAACAACAACAATAATAATAACAATAACAACAACAATAATAACAACAATAACAACAACAATAACAACAACAACAACCGGTATTGTACAGAACCTTGTTACTGTTGGATCGGTGATAAGCATAACTCCAAAATTTATGTCGATTATCGAAAAATCTCGTGTCGAGGGAGTTCGGATTCACACGCATGCGCATTGGCGTGCCAGAGAAAGTGTGGATGTGAGTAAATATCAAATATGGTTCAATGAATGGTTCAATGTATGCTCAATTGTTAATAGATTGTATTGATTGTTTTAGACTATATCAACAGCTATAGTTACCTGTGCAAAAAGATTAGCGAGGTATATGATTCTCATCAAGGAGAACTTGGGTGTTACGCAAGTCACAGAGATCCAACTTCAGTCCACGGGAGGAAGAGAAGCAACCAACAACAACAACAACAACAATAACAACAACAACAATAATAATAATAATAATAACAACCACAACAATTGTCTGTGCAGACGAAAAAGAGCCAACAACAACAATAACAACAACAATAATAATAATAACAACAATAACAACAACAACAACAACAATAACCATAATAATTGTTATTGCAACTTCTTCGATCTCTGGAACAAAGTTCGTCGTCCGTACAAACGATTTTGTTGCAAAACAGAAAAATGTCCAACCTGGTTTAAGATGCATCATGGAATTTGTAGAAAACAAGTGTGTAGCAATGGTATGTCAATCCAAAAATAATCCAAAAAGGTCTAATGCAAATTCGTATGCCTCAAAACTGGAAATGTTTGTCAAGAAAACTTGAAAGTCAGGCTTGTAACAGATTTCTGGTTCAGCAAATCTTGATTTTTATTGCAGTCCTCCGATCTTTGATCGTTATCTTTACTCAGTAAGCATCATCTACCACCTACTTTACTTTTTTTTAGTTGGCGACATGCAAGATGGCTTCAAAGGTGATGATTATGCTGCTGAAAACGGCCGACTTTACAAGATAGCTCATCCTGTACAAAGCAAGCCATATTTTACTTACTGCTAAATATTTACTTCTGTTCTTTCATCTAAAAGTATACGATACTCTGCGGTTGAATGTATCCTGTATTTACAACTCATTCAGACTACTTTAGTTAATGGCACTTTATCAATTTTATAATGATCGGGTGAATAGATGTTCATTAATGATCGGAGTGAATAATGATCGCATGTTGTTTTTTATAGTCTTATATATCATAATATTAGATAAAATTTGTATTCGAAGCTCTTTTTGTACCGTAATTGTTTCAGTTTGAGCACACACATGCTAAAGTTAGACTTTATACAATAATTCAAATTAGATTTACTTATATTGTTGGAGCAGCCTCGTACCCAGGCGCTTTATTGGAAAACATACGGCTGCATTCAGCGTAATATAGAGATCTGTGGCTAAAACGTGCGAGCGTGCAGGGATGCTTGGGAAGGACGCGACAGGAGAGCGAAGCTTTATTTGCCGCGTCCTACCCAAGCACCTCTGCGTGCTCGCACAGATCTCTATATTACGCTGAATGCAGCCTTTATGTTTTCCAATAAAGCGCCTGGGTACGAGGCTGTTGTTGGAGAATAACCGTTGTCCGTGCGTCAGCGCGAGGTATTTTCATTTTCTCCAGAGTTCACTCGACCTTGGCTTTGGCGCGGAACTATGTAAACCACGACTATAGGTTATTACCCTGCTCTATCGGTACCGATTTGACAACTTCAGTGCCCTCTCGAATAATGCTCCATATTAAACGACAAAACACCATACAACTATAAAATATTCCGATAGAATACATGGAGATAAGAGCCATCATTCGTTTGAAAAATAAAAACATGATCTTGGTAGATTTTTGTACCACACACACAAGGACGCCAGAAATTTTGAAATTCATTTTTTTGACTGAAAAAAATTATTTTTTTTCACTTTTTTGAAATTCTCTTAAGATTTTTTTTACGTGGAAGTATTTTGTTTGGGCTACCTTTGTCTGTCTTGGGCTACTGTGTCAAGCCAGACACAGTAGCCCAAGACAAAATACTTCCGCGTCAAAAAAAAATCTAAGAGAATTTCAAAAAAGAGAGAAAAAAAGTGATTTTTTCAGTCTCGAGAAAATCACCCTTTCAAGTTTTCGTGAAAAAATTATTAAGATAAGTAACATTGCTTAAAAGCGGGAAATTTTTTAACTTTTTTTTAAAGTTTTAGTCGGAAATTTTTTAATTTTCAGTCTTTAAGAGACACATGTTTTTAATTTTTTTTGACTTGCTAGACTGAACATTTGCTTCAATTGCGATTTCATATGTAATCTACGAGACTACGAATTGCATGCTTGTTGCCTCATGACTATACGCCGGTTATACACATTGAAATACATCCTTATAATCCTTGTACTTTTTTTCTTTTAACCTATTTTGAAATGCATGTTAACTCTTGTACTTTACTTTGACTTCACTTTATTAAAAATACAAAACAATCGCACCGTAACCATTAGCTTCACTTGCGCCGCATATAACTAACCTATATGGAAAGATAGTGCTCTAAGGCACAGGAACGCTTTAAGGTTGTGTGCGTTTTAGACGAGAAAATCAATCATGAAAATTAAATTGAACCTATATAATTAAATTGTTATTTCATTTGAGAGTCTACCAAAAAGGCATTAAATAATATAAAAAGGTGTAGCCTTTCACCGCAGGTTCGCTGGTGTAGTCTACTGGTTAAAGCAGTTTAATTAAACTTCTTTGAAAAGGGTTAGGTCTAATAAAGAACAATAGGCTTTCGACAAATGACGCGGTGGTCTAGTGGTTAAGACCTTGGTCTCTCAATCCTAGGACACATGTTCGAGTCCTGGCAATGCAAAAAAATTAGCCTTAAAAATTTCGGTATGATTTGTGAGCTTCAAAAAGTTAGGATTCCCAGCCTTCAAGAAGGCTGTAAATTTGAAAAAAATTGGAAGTAAAAAAAATCACAGAAACACTTGAACAATTTTCGCTTCTTAAAAGTACTTGAAAATTGACAAAAAAGGCAAGTAAAAAAAAATTTAAAAACATGTGTCTCCTAAAACGACTGAAAATTAAAAATGTCCGACTCAGTAAAACTTTAAAAAAAGTTAAAAAATTTCCCGCTTTTAATGCTGATGTTTACTTACCTTAATAATTTTTTTTCACGAAAACTTGACAGGGTGATTTTCTCGAGACTGAAAAAATTCACTTTTTTTCCCTTTTTTGAAATTCTCTTAGATTTTTTTTTTGACGCGGAAGTATTTTGTCTTGGGCTACCTGTGTCAAGCCAGACACAGGTAGCCCAAGACAGACACAGTAGCCCAAGACAAAATACTTCAGCGTCAAAAAAAAATCTAAGAGAATTTAAAAAAAGTGAAAAAAAGTGAATTTTTTCAGCCTCGAGAAAATCACCCTGTCAAATTTTCGTGAAAAAAAATTAAGTTAAGTAAACATGAGTTTTTTAAAAGCGGGAAATTGTTAAATTTTTTTCCGTCTGACTTTCTTCATTTTTAGGCTTTTTAGAAGACACATGTTTTTAACACTTTTTTAACTTGTGCTTTTTCTTCAATTTTCAGGTACACTCGAACGCAAGAATTTCTTTTTAAATTTTTTTTTATTTCAAATTTTTTTCAATTTTCAGTCTTTCGCAAAGGCCGAGGAGTCTTTTAACAGCTTTAAGCATTCCAAATCATGCAGAAATTTTTCAGGTTATTTTTTTGCGTTGCCAGGAGTTGAAACGTTTGTCTTCAGGGGCCGGTTGTATCAAGCCCGTTTAACTTAAACGGTGGATAAGTTCAAAATAGAAAGCAAGCCTATCGTTTTATTCAACAAGCGAACTAAATGTTTTTAACCTTAATACAAAGATACTGGTTACAACAACACATTCAGTGCATAATATTCAAGTTGACTCATTCAAGAGAGTTGTAAGATTGTTATTTAATTTTGACTTATCCACCGTTTAAGCTAAACGGGCTTGATACAACCGGCCCCAGGTTGGGAGACCAACGCATTAACCACTAGACCACCACATCATTTGTCGAAAGCTATTGTTCTTTATTTCACTAAATCCTTTTTGAATAATTTTAAATTAAATAGTAATTTCAGTGGGAAAAATCGAACCTATCCCTCTCAGGATTCGAACCCACGCTTACAACATGTTAGGTCGTATCCTTAACAACTAGGCCACCGGATCGTGTGTTAAATCCTTACATAAATATTATTATATAAACATCCACAGCGCCCGTTTTAAGGTTGAAAAAAACGCAAAGACCAAAAAACGCAGTGGGTTTAACTCCAAGATTCGAAGGTTCAGTATGACATTGCTCAATGTGGCGATTGTGGGATTATTACTTCCCAAGATTATTACTTCCCAAGATAAATTCTTAAATTTCAGCCAAATCAGCAACGGGGAGCAAAAGAAAAAATCCCAATCATCGTCAATTTTTTGAAATCGGCAACGAGGGACCAAAGCAAAAATCCTAATTTTCGTAAATTTTGTGAAATTTGAAAATTCGGTTGAAAATACGTCGAAATGCTTCAGAATTAATTAGAATTGTATTCTTTCATTAAAACAATACATTTGAACACACAAAATCATACTTTGATAAATTTCAAAATTTCAGCCAAATCGGCAACGGGGACCAAGGGGAAATTCGTAATTTTCGTTAATTATGTGAAATTTGAAAATTCGGTTGAAAATACGTCGAAATGCTTCAGAATTAATTGGAATTGTATCCTTTCATCAAAACAATACATTTGAAAAATTTAACAAGATATTTTTAACTTTCAGAAATTTTTAAAATTTTCTATAAGTATACTTCTGTTTCTTCCCCGTCAAAATATTTTTTTTTTGTGTCCAATTTTTTTCCTCTAAATTTTTTGTCTCGTGTCAAAATTATTTTTCTTGTGTCCAAGTTTATTCCAGCCAAATATCTTTGTTTTGTGTCCAATTTTTTTCGTCACAAGTTTTTTTGTGTCCTACCCTTTTAAAATAAAAAATTATGAAGCCGCTCCTTCGCAAACTCCTAAAACACGTGTCTTTATGCGATCTTTTCTTTGAAAATTTGGTTTTGATTTTTGGCTTCATAATAGTCAATTTCATGAGCGGAAGTATTCGGCGTTGTGGTTCCTTATCTTCCATAACTTTCCTAAAATTTGCAGTGTATTTTGCTTTTCTATAGTACTATGAACGTAATACCGTTCATTTTGAAGAAAATTACTTAGGATTTTATAGATAACCTTAAAGCCCCCTTCAATTAAGCCCCCTCTCTAATAACCCCCCCCCCCTCCAAAGGGTCTGAATCCGGGGGCTTAATAGAGAAAATACGGTATAATATTTGTACACGCAGCGCTTTTTGTACCCCAATGGTTTCAGTTCCTGATATGAAATGGTTTTATTTGCATAATTGTGATCAAATTTCGTACATTCTACACGTAAATTCTTCATTAACACCAATGCTTCACAGATTTGCAATTTTTTGCATTCCAGTTATATCGCCATTCTCCGCAAAAAATCGGGGATGTCGGTTTAACAATATCGTCTACTATGCAAGGCTGGTTATTCTGCCACTATTTTTCCTGTTCGATGCAACTGAACAATCAACTTTTGAGGTTTCACTGCTGGTCTTATTTCGCTGTCATTAACAATGTAGTTAGTTAGTTTTATTGCAAAGGTGAAAGACAGCAAAAAATGTTATATCCCAGAAGCAGCTTGTGACGTTGCGGAAATGTCTTAAGCATCATCCAAGAAAAAGAAATTTCCCGCCTGTTTTTGCTCCACATCCTAAAAAAGTAAGGATGGTATATAATGGTTTACATTTGGGAATGTTGAATGTATTTTGTTTAATGCAAGGAAACGCGCGAACTCAATCAGCTGCCAACCGGGCCGGGGCGCAGCAAAAACAGTGTTTTACTGCGCCCTGCTGCCAACTAAGATTTAGTGCAACAAAGCGGAAGTGGATTAAATACCTTCACTGAATTTAGTTTATTTATCCTTGGTCTGAAGTTGCCTGGGTCTCTTCGGAATGTTATGTTCAAGGATTCCAAAAACTTATTCATCCCCGTCAATAAACTTTGAGGACTAGGAAAAAGGAAATGACACATTTAATTTATGATCATGCAGTAAAAAAATACACAGCGTTGTGGTTTATTAATATTACTGACACCCAGCAAAATGTTACAGACATCAACGTGCCTTGCAGCGTGTCCTCTGTAGGTGGGGCAAAATAATTCATCCGAGATAAAAATTTATCATTAATACTGACCTTCTTGCAAAAGTAGAAATTGACGGTGTTCCATCAAATACAACAACACGATCAGCAAGATACGTTGCCATTATAAAATCGTGTTCAACAACAAAACCAGTTTTCTTCGCATGCAAAATAAACCTATAAAATAATGACAACATGTAGCGCGATATAGTTGAAAAATAAATTGAAAAAGATGGAGCGAGTCGAATAATGGATGAAATAAAAGCAGGAGGATCGATGTCACAACTCTAAAAAAATTGTGTCTACACCTGTGTCTGCGGTCTGCCTGGTGTCTACACAGTCATAGTGGTATAAATTAGGGTATAAACTAATCAAAACACTGACTACCAAAATCAGATTTTATTGAAGCAGACAACAAGTCATTATTCATAAAAAAGAGAATCATTCAAGACGTGCAACAAGTAATACCTTTTGTAACGAAAATTAACGGAATAAAAGATATAAGATACCTCTTAATTACTTTAGCAGCAACAAGACGCTGTTCAGAATCCAAGTAAGCCGATGGTTCATCAACCAAATAAACATCCGCAGGCTAAAAAGAAAGCTTTTCATGTAAATAAAAATATATTATTGTGTTAAAATTTCACATCGTTCAGCGTGTTTTTAGTCATACACTTTGCTTTTTTCTGGTAATATGTACATCCACTATGCACTATCATTACTGTAATTGTAAAGACTGACCTTGCCAAGACAGAGGGTTAACGCAACACGTTGTAGTTCACCACCAGACAAGTTCTGTACTTCTTGATCAAATATACTTTCTATTTGAAGTGGTTTGATCACATCCGTAATAAACTGCGGATGAATGTATGCATCACGAATCTTTTCATGCAATAACTGCCGCACAGTTCCCTATAAAGGATCATTATATACAATAGTCAAAAGGCCATTCAAGAAGTGTGGGTAAAGAACAATAATTTTAATACAACGTCGGGCGATGCACTTTGCCTGCCCTTTGACATTTGCTTTAGCTATAAAGCTACCAACATTTGGAAGTAGCGAGCAGTTTCTAGAGAAACGCTTTTTTGGATAAATTAGTTTACTTACACGAGATTTCGGGCTGATTTTCTGTGGTTTATAACTGACATTAAGCAATGGAATTTCAGCTGCAAGTAGAGACAAAAAAACTTCAAAAATGCAAAATGGCAGAAAAATATGATAAAAAGTAGACATACCACCATCTTCTGGGGGTAGTTTGCCAGCCAACATTCTGATAAATGTTGTTTTCCTGTACCTGAGTGGAGATTAAATATTGTTACATATGAAAACGAAAAAATTCTGAGAAGCAATACAGTACCATGAGCTGATCGTTGAGTAAAGCATTCGCAAAAACATTGTACGCTAAACTTGCATGTGCTACAAGATTGTGTGGTTAATTAGCAGTACAGTACATTCAACACTTGTTCAATCAGCCACTCTTATAACGTCTTAGCTAGTCTATTTTTCGGGTCAACCAAAGTTACACCTATCCACCATTGTCCAGTAGTCAAATCACTCTAGTTGTGATGTACAGGTGGGTATACTATGAACAATTTAACCTTTTCAACCTACCATTTTCCCCAAGCATAACAATTATTTCAGAATCTGTAAATGAACCAGCTTCAACTTTCAACTCAAATGTTTCTAAAACAGAATGAAACACAATACTCAATAGGGGGTATCAAGAGATATTGCACTGCTTTACCTAAGTAGGTCAGGACCATTGGCTGGAACAGGTAAAATTTTGTAAATTTTGACAATTTTGTAAAATAACAAGGCAGAACTTGAAGAGATTTGGCTATTACATTTAACATTGGATATGGAATATATGTAAGAGTTGAAGAGTTAAAAAAATACTGTTAAACACTTACTCAAAACTTTTCTCATATCAGGATAACTATATCTTCTTAATTTTTTAATTTCTTCCTCCTGAGAATAATTAGAAGTAATTAAAATACATTGTATAGTATGATAGTAGAAAGTATGTAATATTATAACATAGGTAGGAAACTTTTTCAGCCAAAATCACCCAACTTACAAATGCAAACTTCCTGGACTTATAAGCAAAAATTCACAATTTTCAGTAGAATTTGATAAAAATTTGCCCAACTTTTAGATTCAAATGTGTCTAGGTGTGCAGCATCCCCCCTACCCCATACGCCTATAACAATAAGGACCTTGTCTGCTGTTTCTGCCACTTTAAATGTCAAAGATGTTTCCCTGAAACGTAGATTTTCAGTTGGAACAAAGCCATCCAAAAATATGTTTATCCCTAGAAAGAAGAAATCAAATATATATAATTTAGGCTATTATTCTTGCTGTACCTCCTTTGTTATCATGTTAAATTACCAGTTTAATGTACAGTATAACACAACACATTTTAAATATAAACTGCATGCAATCAGTAAGAGTGCATCAATGTCCTTATGTATAAATAAATTACCTTCTCTGACACTAAATGGCATAGTAACAACACCATAGGCACCAGGGACACCATACAAACAACAGATAAAGTCAGATAAATAATCCAAGACACTCAAATCATGTTCCACGACAATAATATACCTGGAAATAAACACAAGAAAATATCAAAACAACATGGAAGGTTTTCGGCCTGGATCTGAACCATTTGAGCCCATAAATGATTGAGTTACAATAATATTAAATATTACAATGAAACACAATGAAACTTATGTACTTTTAATTTTTCACTAGCAAAACATGTCAGAAACATGTACCACAAGAAGGTGAATCTTTAGGAAAATGAAATTAGTCTAAACCTATTGTTCTCATTTCCTAAAATACCACCTTACCGATCACTTCTTATAAGGTTCCTTATAGCAAGAGCAGCTTTAAGACGTTGTTTGACATCCAAATAACTTGAGGGTTCGTCAAACATAAAACTAAAGAAAAAGAAACAAAATAACAATAATTTCAACCCTGTAAACAGCTTTAGGAGGTAATCTTACAGGCCCTAAATTTTATCAACTGGAATACTGTAACATGGGTATATGATAAAATGATAAATAGCATAATTGAAAACTACAAATGAACTTAGTTTAGGAATAAATCTAAATCAGGTAAGGAATGGCATCCATGCAGTGAGGTTCTACCATTGTGTACAACCACCCTGACTTTATATATCTTACATGTCAGCTTGCTGAACACAAACAACAGCACAGGCAAATCTCTGTAATTCACCACCAGAAAGTTCATCGACATTCCGCTCACGAACTGACAATAGATCTAAAATTTGACAAATTGAATCACATTCAAAACTGTATTCTAGTTTCATCAACTCCCATCAAGTTGGGTGATAATGGTATGTACATTCACACAAGGATACATCTTCGCATCTTCTTACCTAATTGTTCACAGAACTGTTCCTGAGAACAAGTTTCATCTTTTCTATCAAGTATGGACTGTACACTACCCTGCAATAAGTAAAAAATAAAAAATTAGGTACTGTACTTATAGCAATAATACCTCAAATTTTAAGATTGATAACTCACCACAACCACCAAAAAATTATCACTCACCTTTACAGCTTTAGGAATCTGATCAACATATTGTGGCTTAATAATTGCCTAGTAAGATACAAAACCTACATATTAATTTATTTTTTATTTCTACAAAGTGTAGGGGGTCAGCTCATAGGGAAGCAACCCACTTCTTTAAGGTATGGATTCTATTTTACAGTAAAAACTCAAAATCATTAAAAAGTTGTGAGCAAGTTTACCTTCAAATCATCTTCTAAAATCTTTGTAAAATAATTTTGAAGTTCTGATCCACGGAAGTATTGTAAAATTTCTTGCCAGTCAGGAGGATTCTGGAAATGATTGCAGATAATTTTACATACTAATTACATGAACACAATGCTCATGCAAATACAGGGTACCAGTACAAAAGTAAGTAAGGCACACAACTAATTGTATTTTTGTATTGATATATCAAAATATACTACAAACAATCACAATAGGTATCTGTGCATTACATGAGACTGAGCATAAATACATCTAGGCTACCTAAGATGAAACTTACATCAAACCTTCCAAGGTTTGGTTTCTGTTTTCCAGCTAGGATTTTTAGTGCTGTAGATTTCCCAATACCATTTGTACCCACTAACCCCAAAACCTCACCGGGGCGAGGTGTCGGTAATCTATGAAACAAAAAAAAAAGAATTTGAAAAAATTCCCATAAAATGATCTTTACATCAGGAAATGTGCTGGAAGGATAGTTCTCTTTATTGCTGTTTACAAATAATATACCTGATTCTCAATAAACCATGTATAAATAATAACAAAATAGCAGCCTTCTTACCTGTGTAACTTAAATGAATTGGCATTATATCTGTGAGTTGTATCTTTTTCAAGGTTACTTGGCAAATTTATTATGTTTATAGCTTCAAATGGGCATTTCTAAAAATGGGATAAACATGGAAATACTTGTTTAAATTGATGGGAACACTAAATCTAATCTAAACAAAAACCCCCACCATATTTATAAGCAGTTTAATAAGATATTGATATAATTGAATATTTATTATAAGATTAACATTTCTGTACATTTTCTGCTGAATAGCAACAAAAAAAATGAAAATGCTCCACACACCACTTTTTCATATTGGTATACTAATAGTTTAGGAATAAAACTAAATAGTCTATATTACTGGGTGACCATAAAACATGATATCTAACATACCTTCACACATATACCACAACCAATACATAAGTCCTCTGAGATACTACAAACTTTCGAAGTTGGTGTTACCTCAATACATAGTTTACCTTACAAAGTTAAAAATATTTTAAAATCAGGAGTGCTTATAAATAGAATCACATCAAATTTTCAACGCAAAAGACGAAATAATTTTTCACTTACCCATACGAACGACAGGACATGCTTTCTTACATTCCTGTCGACATTTCTTTGGTTTACATCGATCAGTATTTACGATAGCAATACGAGTTAATTTGTCTTGGGAAGACATATCAATCTACGATCGATGAATCTTTGATCGATGATTCATTCCAAAGTGGAGTGCATGTGCCGGTTTTTGAAAAAGAACCGAGCCCGCGATATCTCTGAACTACGACATTACATATTTCAAAAGTCGAAACTAGCTAACTAAGTGTTTTTCAATCTTTCCGAAAAAACCACTGCATCAGTGAATGGCACACTTTTATGCATTGATATACATTGATATACATTGATAAAAAACTGACAACTTTCTATTCTGCATCAATTTACCTAGCACTCTAGTACACACAACTTTTGATGTATCTAATTTAAAACTTTCTCCTTCGTTTCGTGCCGCATTAAAGTAGTAGTGATCAGAATTATCCTTGTTTTGTCACCAATGGCTATTTTTATTAAACATTTATGCAATTTTAACAAGCCTTTGTATTCAAGTAGCATATTCGAACCTATTGCCAAACTATTGTCAAATAAAAATGTTTCAAGAAATTTTACGCCGCATGTTAAAGAATTATGCAAACCTTGCATGACAGACAGTAGTTGTGACAGCATGGCTAGACCAGAACCCAATGAGACCAATGTTGGCGAGTATGCAATGAAAATGGTGAAACAACTAGAAGCTGAAGGAAAATTAAAAACAAGAAGACGAGCTGTATGGTTGATTCGTCAGCATAAAGAGATTGTTAAAAAATTTTGTGCTACGCCAAAACAAGTATTGGGTCTGTCTCTGCCAGAATTTAAAGAAAGAATTAGAATATTGCAAAGTCTGGAAATCAATGTTGAAGATGCACTGGTTATTGCTTTATCATATCCATCATGTCTGTCATTCAATTCACCAAACATGTTCTCAATGGTTTCACTTCTAAAAATGTATGGTTGCTACCTTCCAAAGCATTTCATGAAAAATCCTTATGTTTTTTCACTAGACACTAAACAGTGTGAGTCAAATCTAGAACACCTTAAGAACATTGGATTGTCTTTGGAGAGTATTGGTAACCTGATTGATGTTGATCCAATTGTGTTGACTGTTCCATTATGCTACAAAGCTGAGGAATTTGCTAAACAAGCTGGAAATTATCAATCATCAAGCAATATCCTGAGATTAGCTCTAAAGTCATCATTACTTAAATCTGGAGAAGTTGTTTTAAATGAAGATTTTAATCAAGTTGTTTCATTTCTCAATGAACTAAAAATTGACATTTCAAAATTGATGCAAAAATGTCCTGAGTTCCTGTGTACAAGTTATGAGAGCTTGTGCGAAACATACCAATTCCTCTGTGGTGCCCATTATACTGTGAAAAAAGTCATGTTAAGAAACTGCTCAAGTCAAACCCACATGCATTTCTCCAAATGAACAAATTGTCATTCCAACAAAGCATACAAAGTCTTTCCCAGATAATTGACAGTAACATAAAACTGTATACATTGCTGCAGAAATCACCCATGTTATTTGTTGGAAGTTCATCAATTCTGCTTGAAAGGATTGAATTATTGAAACAACACCAATTTTCTCAAAAAGAGATAATGGGCCTACTAGAGAGGGCTGCATTTGTATTCAGTGATGAAAATTCATCAAGCAATCTGGAGAAAAAACTACATTTGTTGCTTTCTACTAATGATATTACAACTGGCCAAGTTTGCAAGTCAGCATTCATTTTGCGAATTCCTTTGGACAAGATACAGAAACGTTTGTTTTTTATAAGGTTTAAAAAACCTGATGTCTTGAGATTATACTCATTAAATGAAATCTTTTTCAGTAGTAATCAAACATTTGTTGATGAAATGTGTGGCTCCACAATAACAGAATATCTTAGTATAATAGATGTATTAGATCCAATTTAATGAAACTAAAAAGAACATTTTAGAAAATGCATATTTGTAAAAGATTCCCAATTGTGGCATGTGGCTGTTCTACGCCACTGTCTCATATATAGTAAAACTACATAAAAGGCCAGATAATAAAAGGGTAACTTGTAATATTGTCATTTGATCTGGATCTTGTCAGTATCTTATGTAACATGATGGCAAATAAATGATGCAAATACAAAAATCATTTTGTGTAATATGCAACTGACATTTTGTTAGGTTACAAACATATTTTTACTAATTGGTTTACTAGTTTCCTATTATACAATCAAATGTAAATGACAGATATATTTTACCTTAATTCATTATTTTTTTTCAAGCCTTCTTTTTGCCCACCATTGAGTTTCAGCTTTTCATGCATACATCTTAAGAGGTGTCAAAGCCTATCATGTTTGTCCCAGTCGTTGGCTTAATTGTTGGGGGATTGAGTGCTCCTGTTGTTTATGGTTTACACTGTGGTGAGGGAGAATTGGACAATGAAGGAATCATTCAATGTCATCACCTCATTGAAAAACTGGCAGCCACACTGTTGAAATTGTCTCAAAAACTAAACTTTAGCTCATTGGAGAAGCTTCAAAATTTGCAGAGACCATGTTTCTATCTAAAACTTCCAAAAATATCTGGTTTAATCAAGTTATTATTTAAGTGACTAGTTTGAGGGACAAAAAAACATGGAAACCCACATTTGAATGATGCAAATCAAGATTTTTGGATTGGGCCATAATTTATAGTATATCCTTCTCTATTGTGATATTTTTCCTCTAAAACAACCCCAGAAATATGCTGTTTTTCCTTTCAGAAAAAGCAAATCGCAAATATCAATTGTGACACCCTTTATATATACACACATGAACATTATCTGAACTGATATTTTATTTTGCCAACATATTGTTTAGATGATGAATTCATATGGGATTGGTTCAAGAAGTTCTGGTTCCTTTCCTCGGTTCTTTACAAAATGGGATTCTCTCGGCGCCACAGGCTAAAGAAGAATACAAGACCAAATAATCATAAAAATTCTTTATTTTTGTATCTTATATGAGGGGCAAGTCGAGACATTATTTGTCAGAACAGAAACCCAATCCCGTACGAGCCTCAAAGACAATATTATCAATATCATATAACATCTTGAAAAATTGATATTAATAAAATTTAATAAACGAAAGTACCTGACGTTTCAAGTTAACCTTTATTCCCTTTTCTTGGGCCTCTTTTTTCTTCTGATCATTTTCCTTCACACGTCTATAGTACATTTTTTCAAATAATTAGACAAGTACTGATAGTATATAGGCTAAAATGCTGCTTTTTACAAAAAAACCAACAAAGCAGTCAAAGTGTCAAAAAGGAAAAGTTACCTCAAGAAATCATCGCGGCATTTTGAATGACGTACATGCTCAATTCTGACATTGATTCTTTTTGCAAATATTCTGCCTCTAAGTTAACATAAAAAAGATATTTAACAATTTTATTAATAACTTTCAGTCAAGGCCTATCACCTAAATTTACATGTAAGTAATTATTACCTATAAGCAGTTGGGCCACTGTATTGCATTATAATGAAGTAAAATTGTGTTTATCATTTTCAACTTTATAGTAAATGTACTTACTTTACTTGCTTATTGACAATTATGCCTAAACCACGTTTTGTCACATTGAACACTCGTCCAGTTTTACCATGGTATGATTTGTGAGGCATACCTTTCTGTACAGCACCATCACCCTATTAAAAAAAATGAAAATGTCATGATAATAATATAACAAATATACCTGTATTGACAATATAGAGCAATACAATTTGAACACAAATTTAAGACATTTTCTTGGATGTGCAATGGGTAGTCCTTCATGTAACTTCATTATTTTTGTTTACTCAAATTGTATAGTCAAATTGTAAGTAATGAAATTGATACAATATTTCAGAGATGCCTCTCTTGCCCCACCTGCATCAATTTCATTGCTATAGGTTTGTTTTGATTGCATAACAAGGTTTGTTTTGGCTTTAAGTAAAAATAATTTTTATATTAATAAAAGGAATTCCTCTGCAGTACCAACCTTGATATCAACAATGTCTCCCATCTTGTAAACCTTCAAGTATGTTGACATTTTGACTGGCCCTAACAAGAATTTGGTCAAATATTACTAACAAATATGTACGATGACATGACCAAGAGGAGAAAAATACCACAGCTTTATGTTTTTTTTCGTTTTTACCATGTTTTCTGAACGCTCTTGAGAACATATAACGTGTTCCTCTTCGTTTTCCTTTTGGGTTAGTCATTTCTAATTTTCGTCTTTAAAGCCTGTGTAAGAAAAAAAACCAAATGATATACTAAGAAGAACTGAAATTAAAGTCCAAATGGTAAAATAAGCGAAAATATTGTGTACCTTTCACACGTGCAACAATATGGCGGCCAAGATGGCAAAAAAAGAACGAGACGGTCGTGCCCAGGCCACATAGGCGTTATTGAGAGTTCAAGCCAGTGAGTCAAGCAGTTCACTGGTGTCAGTGCCCAATGTTCACAAGTGAATCACAGTCACCGGGTATTGAGAGTAATAGATACACAATCAAAGTGAATATTTCTCTTTCAATTTTTCTCTTTGATTGTCTATGCTTTTACTTACGCAATCGAGAATAGACACGGCAGACCACTGACAGAGTCCACGTTGATGACGTAGACAGACGTCCCAGTTGTAAAAATACTTGAAAACCGTTGTAAAAATACTTGAGAAGCACAAAAATACAGCTTTAGAGCTAAAATTTTTAAAAAGAATCCTTAATTCAAGACTGCTAAAGGGTGGTTTAATCAAAGTTATACCTAAATTTTAAGGCGTTTGAAAAAGCAACAATCTAACCAGCTTTCGTACAACTCGTATGTCACCAATCTGAACTGATTATTACTGCGTCGCGCACTGCGCGAACGCAGTCTAAAATTGCCATCGGTGTTTTTTTTGTTTGTTTTTTCGTGTTTTTTACGTTTTCGACCTGGTCTTCCTGGCCGCGCAGGCCAACTAAGATACTCGTATTTTGAACTCGTCTGATTTCGTATCGAAATATTTTTGTGCTTAGAAATATTTTACTGAAACAAAAAATTGAAAATGTTTGTTGTCACCAGGATTCGAACTCGGGTCGTGCGAACCAAATGCAGGAAACTGCATGCACGATACACGTCATATAAAATAACACGTACACGAGTCGCTGTGCATGGCCGATAGCGCAGGAAATCTAGACGTCTGTCGTTCGAGAAAATACGTACAGGTAATCATAATGCTGGATTCTCGTCTTGTCTTGTTTGATATTTGATATGCTCACTCTGCATGCACTAGCACACACTGATCATGGTAAACCTACACTAAAACGGGTTTACAGACAACGATCACATGAATCATGAAAGCCTTGTATGCCATGAAAGCCTTGTATGCTATGAAAGCCTTGTATGCCATTCTATGCCATTCTTCAATCAAACCGCACCTTCCTTTCAAGGGTAAAAACGGCCAGACCGATCCTATTGAATTTCAGTACAAACAGATTCCTAGAGTACATGATTCCAAACTCAGCTGAGTGAGCCTTATTCACGTATATCGTTAGCTACATCTGCCAAGCACCAATAATGCAGTTTTACCCCTATATTCTGTACGAAGTGCTCTATTTACTAGAAACCCTAAGAAAGAAACATTTTTCTAAAGGAATAAACATTGACAGGAAATATTGCATGCAACGATTGGCGCTACGCAGTTACCGCCAGAATTGGCGTCTTGTTGATGATCGTTTCAAGACAGGCACTGATGAATGACAAAATCATTTCGCAACTAACATGTCCTGGGGTTATAACTTATTTATGCCATGCATATCAGATTACAGTCTACCAAGAGAGGCCCTGGGTACCACGATGCAATCTACCTGTAACGCACTATTTATTCGTACAGAAAAACTCGAGAATAGAAGAACAGAAAAAATAGAGAATATATTGCATCATTAGCAATATTGGTCAATGCTGAATTGTTCTTATATTGTTTGTGTTTGGCTTCAGATGAAGATCCTGGCATGGATCGCAGGCTCTGGTTTCGAGATCGAAGATCCGTTTATTTTGCGCAATGGTGCGTTTATGCCTCCGGCGATGTTTCGATTCCTACAAAATATGCAAATATTTTGTGTTTTGTTCATGACGCACTAAAATGCGAAGAATAAGTTTGAAATCACTCAGAACAGAACAATATAATTGCTGTGATCGTATTTCAACACCCGGTAGAATACAGGCGTAACAAGCTCCTTGGTAAAATATGTCAAAAAATTAATATTTAATTTGCGACAGAATCCGGCAAAAAAAGGCGTATCTAAGTTCGATTGTTATTTCATCATCTCATGAACTAAATATGGGTGTTTTTTCTTATGTTCGGTGCAATTTCTTGCTGGTATTTTACGGCATTTTGTTAACGTGTCCTACAGTTTGCTTCGCTGTTACTGAGGTCGACGTACTCATCCTAGGAGCTGGTATCTCAGGAATCACTGCGGGAAGTTACCTCCAAAGCAACGGACAAACGAATTTTCTCATCCTCGAAGCACAAGATTACGTCGGTGGTCGTGTGAAGCAGGTTAAAATCGGCGGTTTGACAGTGGGTGATGGTGCAAACTGGGTACATTATGTCGAGGATGGAGATGAAAATCCAATTCTGGTAATCGCAAATAAAATTAATCTCACGAGATATTCGACGAACATCAGCGATTTCACTCTGAGGTAACGTGACATTTACTTTATGCTTAATCATGCCAACAATGATCCTATTCTTCAAATAGGAAATCAGACTAGTTGTTGCTGCTTCGTTTAAATTGACCAGCTCTATCGGTTTAAGAAAATATTTATATTGAATAGGTGTGTGTCTCGTTCAGTCGTCAGTGTGTTATTCGAGTGAAAATTTAACTAAATATAGGAAGAAACGAAGGCTTCATGTTTGCAGAATACAGCTCACTTAATTCATTCAAGATGTCTTCTGGAATGTCAAGTCACTGATGCGCAAGACTAGAGACTTGAATTAGTTGTGACAATTGATAGTCAATGTCAACTTTTTGTCTACAGGAACTCTATCCACCAGGGGCCGGTTGTATCAAGCCCGTTTAGCTTAAACGGTGGATAAGTTCAAAATAGAAAGCGAGTCTGCCGTTTTATTCAACAAGCGAACAAAATGTTTTTGACCTTAATACAAAGCTACTGTTTACAACTACATATTCAGTGCATAATATTCAAGTTGACTCATTCAAGAGAGATGTAAGAGTGTTATTTAATTTTGACTTATCCACCGTTTAAGCTAAACGGGCTTGATACAACCGGCCCCAGAATGATGAACTTGGCAAGGCTTATAAAACCGTCGAAAAATTGGGAATGAAACTCACTGAGCAAAACGAGAACAATGCGCAATTGAGTGGGGACGAGCCATTGAGTTCAGTTTTTGCCCAACACGGCTGGATCCAGATACAGCTTTGAAACGAACAGCCGAATGGTGGTACTTGATTATGAATATGCTGTGAAACCTGCACTGTCCTCTTTCCGAAACTTTGGAGGCATTCCCATGGAAAATGAGTATATCACGGACAATCGTGGATTCAAAGGTATCATTGACTATTTATCCCAAAACATCACGGGTAAATTTAAAACAGAAAAGGTCGTAACGCATATAAAGTTGAATACTTCGAACGGAATCGAAGTTCGGACGAGAGATGGTGAAACGTTCAAGGCAAAATATGCTCTTTGTACTTTCAGCACAGGTGTTTTAGCTTCGGATTTGGTAACATTTGAACCAGAATTACCGAAATGGAAGAAAGTTGCTATAAGTAGATTGCCTCTTGCCTATTACACCAATATTTACGTGAAGTTTCCGAGCGCGTTTTGGGATGATACCGAGTTTATTTTGAATGCTGGTTCCTTGACTGAAACATTTCCTCTCGTGTATAACCTTAACATAAAAGATTTTCACCGTGGTTCAAATGTGTTGTTATTCAGTGCAGTTGATGAGAATTCTCTTCGCATTGAAGCACAGAGCAAAAATGCGACAAAAGCTGAGGTCATGAAATCTTTGAGAGAAATGTATCCCAACGTCAATATTCCAGAACCTTTAGGTAAGTGGAGAGGCATGTTTACGTTAGTCCTGACACGGGTATTCTGAGGACCTTAGGTTTCCTTTTTTTCTGGCATATACTTGAGAATAACATTGGTGTGGAAAGTTGCAATGAAGCGGGAGCCTAACCATAATATTGAATCCCCGTATAACATAGTCAATCAATAACATAATCAATCATTATTTACCTCTAGAGATGACCGTGGGTAGTTTCAGTCAAAATCCGTACATCCGCGGTTCCTTCAGCAATGCTGCGGTTGGTGCCACCTCAGCCGACTTTAATAATTTACAAGGACGCCTGGGTAACCTTTTCTTCTCGGGGAAGCGACAAGCGAGAATTATTGGGGATACAGCCAGGCTGGGTACTCCACTAGTTTAAAGCAAGCCAAGGTGATCCACAACTGTCTCAATGGTGAAGAGTGCCCAACTTATGAGCCCGAGATTGCTAGTATTTGTAAAAGTAAGAACATTGTTCCTAGTTCGGCGAGTATCGGCCAGTATTCACCTGCTTGTTTCATCTTTATTATTCTGTTTATGTTATTTAACTAACTTGATTCGTCAAACGCTTATTGCCACAGATATCTACGTTCATTATATGATTGCAAACAATTCGCTAAAATAAAAAGCACTTTTGATTCTGAACGTTTCTGTCTTAGTACTCTTGGTCGACTGTTGTACCTTTGGAATTTAAAGTGCGTTTCGGACAACTAGGGGAAGATGGACACTAACCAGAACGCATAAATTCACAGGAAACTCTGCTTTAATATTCAGCATTATATTTCACCGATAACGACTTTTAAAGTAGCAATATTTCCAGCAACTCTAATTTGGCCAGCGTAACCGTCGTTCTCCTTATTAATTATATTATAATTATAATATAATAATATTTTTAAAAGAAATCACGTTGATTTTCATTGGTTGCCGCACCGCAAAAATTATCATTTTGCGCAACAAGATGTCGCAAAAGCGCGTCATTTGACGTCATTTCAGTGAAGGTGTGAGGTACTTCATATAGCCCTGCTATTTCCGAGATCTCCATTAAATGTGAAACTACCTTTACCTAAAACCTTAGTCTTAAATTTCTCAGAATTACATTTGGCTTGGCCAACTTCAGTGACGCAGATATCCTGAAATATGTCGCAGGCTTCCCAACAAAAGCAATGCTTTCACAACAATCGTTATTGTTTACTCTTTTGTTGTTCTTTAGCCGCAAAAAACGAATAATGAGTTTGCCTGATGAATTACACAACTAGAGCAATAGAAAAAATGCATTACTACTTGTTAAATGATTTTCAACCAGTTGCATGCAGAATGTTCTCGATCCAGTTTTACTATACAGGAGGAAACCTAAACTAAACTAACTTTATTTATACAGAATTGGCGTCTTGTTAGATTTAGATCACACAAATATAGTCGCCTGAAGCAGGGGCAGGCCGGGGACGAGACAACGGGAATTCATTTTGGGCCTATAAGGAATGATCATGGATCAGAAATGGTACAGAAATATATTTTTTTTTATCAGCGATGACACATGTTTAGTATTAATATTAATACGATCGCCCGTATTCATATTTTACATCATACACGAAACGAATTTCAAATTGCTGTATCAGTGTACAGTTACTTCATGTGACGTCACACAGTGTTTCATGTGTTCTGGTTTCCTCGACTCACGCCCAAATTATTCTGCTCTCTGTGGTTTTGCCGACTGCAAATGATATTTCTGCCCCAAGTGCCGCGCATGAACAAATATATGATTCTAATCAAGGACTACAAATGTCAATTTACTAGAATTATATTATTATCGATATCTGCTAAAAATTACATGACATTGAATGATTGAAACACACATTGTGCTTAAGTCATGAAAGTGGTATTTGGCCAGAGACCAAATCTATCACAATCGAAAATGAATAATGGCATCCACAATGAAAATTACTATGGAAAAGAAACCAAACACCTAAAATATATTAAAAGAAAATAGATTTTATTAATAGTCTGATACAAATTAGCTATTCATGTGATATATAAAAATTTGGCCAACTATAGGTTTTCAAGAAAGCCAACTAAACAGTATTATATTACAAATTTGGCATATTGAATAAAATTTGCTCGTGTAAAAGTGGCCTAAAAAGGTTTCATGAATCATTATTTCAAAACATGTTTTGACCCACAGGCTTCAGGAATAAAAAATTAAAAGGACTTACTGTTCCTGCAGTTAGCTGCCCACACTGATATTTTGTTTTTCTTTCATCGAACGATTTACATGCGCCATCTGAATGATATTGGCTGACAGTGTCTGCTAGTAATGACGAAGCAACTAGTAGTAAGATCGCCAGAACAAGAAAGATACCTGCCGCCTAAAAAACACCATGAATCATAGTGTAAATATTTTAACGTTTCTTAAAAAAATGAAGTAACTATCGATAGTTCTAGTTATATATAAAAGTATTAATTATAAATTATTATTATATATCATTATAAATAAAAGTAAAGAAGTTAAACAGGTCCGCGCGATAAAAAATCCATCATTTCTAGCTCAATCGAGTCTCTCACCCAGCTCTCGCGGGTGGCAAAAATTAGAACCAATTGCATTATTTCAGAAATCGCGTCGATCATTAAGGAAACTACACATGACTATATAGCAGTGATCGAGTATAAATGAGTATACACGTACCGTTCTTGCCCAGTTAAAAGCGTCGATATTTTTATGCGCACCAGTTAGAAAGATGAGAAAAAACAGCAGTGCGATAACAGCTGAAGCTGCGGCTGCGCCAACGAAAAATTCCAGATTATCCCTTTTGTCGGAATCAAAATCTGGGGCGTTGTTGAGAAAGTATCCCACTGGACCAATAGAGACCAGAAGAAGAATCTATAGAAATACATACTAAGTCTTAATAGCGTGACAAAAACCCCGACATGGCGATGGACTTAAAATATTTAAACAGCTTTAGGTCTAGATCCATGCAATGACAATATTTTGATTCACTCAAATGATATATTAATATTCATGCCTCCGTATATAACGAATGGGTGCTTGACAGCCAAAATGCTGTATTAAAAAGTATAGTATATATAGGACTAAGCCAGTATACCCAACCCAATGGTTAACTCAGCAACTCGTTTTAATTAAAAATCTGAATAGAATTAGGCCAATGTACCACACATCTTACAATTTCCAAGATCTTCAAAAAACTTGGCAAGATTTTAAATATTGCCTTCATTCATGAATACAGCCATGATTATCAGTGAACCTGTTAAAAAGCGATTGATTTATAAGTTGTATAAAAGTGGTCACATCTGATTTAAAATATAATCAATTCAAATGATTCAACATGTTATAAAAAGATACGCCAAAGCCTATCCGTAGGACCTGACGAGAGATACAGACAGTCATGAAGAGAATACAAAAAAGCAGCTACATGTTTACAGACGCCGTCTTAAACACCAGGACAAAGGCAGTATGCAGAAAAAACAGACCCAGCAGTTGGTTTCCATTTTACATTCGCTGAATCAGCGCCTTCTCGGTCACCGTCAATGACGAACCTGAACTTTGTATATAATTCCTACCACTCATATAATGGAGCGAGCCCGAGCATTGAGCAAATGAATTAGAGTAGACTTTGTAATAGACAATTTAGACTGTATAACCACAAAATTTATGATAACCACCAACCTTAATTTGTCACGATTTTCCGTTGTGGCTTGAAGACTGATAATCAGTCAACTATAATGCATTAAACGCTTTCAATTAACTGTAGGAACACGAAAGAGAAATTGATGGGGCATGGACTGAGTGTGATATCACATTTCAGGTCGATGAGATTTAAACACGTGATGCATTAGTATAAAGAAAAAAATGCCAATAAAACGTTTCGGGTTTTGCATGCGATTTGCGACATTGCTATAGTGATTAGGATCAGTGTAATACAGATACATTGCAAATTACATAACTACAGTTCTAGTTTTTTGATCGATTAGTAGTGGTTTTAGAGACTTTCCCTTATTTCTTGTTGACATATTTAAAGTGGGTCAGAAAATGTTTCAGTTTAACAAGTTTTTACCGGTTTTCTTGGAATTATGAAGTGTTGATGACGTATCACCATGAGTGTTAGGCGTGTATTTTATAACAAAAATACGAAATATGAAGATGGCAACGTGTTGCCCTTTTATGAATTGTATACTATAGAAACCACCTGTTACTCTTACGTCCTCTTATGTGATCAGCCTAAAAGGGCACGTTTCGAAGGAAAATACTCTTGTACAAGTAATTTGGCTAATTTCGACAGTGGCTGTTCCTTTATGCAAATCTGCTATGCCAATGTGAAACTATTAAGTCATGTATTTCCGGGCCGGAAGGGTTGAGCGTTTTAGTTATAATAGTTCTTATATTCGACTTTCGTCTTTTATCTTACGGACCATATAGGTGGAGGTAAATCAGGTAATTGAACAGAGCAACAGTGGTAAAGCGGTGTAAAGTGGTGTTCATTTTGTGGGGATTATTGTGAACCAATAACTTGTCAATTGTCTATTTGAATCAGTATTGCCAATGACAATGCATATAGCTATGCGCGTAGTAATATTAAATAAAACCAACCACCATGACATTTTTACGACCGAATTCAGTTACAATTAAATTTGAAACCGGCATAACTGACGTAGAAAAGGTTGAGAACTCTTTCTGCAGGAGTGCAAAATTCTGTAAGATTTGAAGCATTAGGAGGTTTTTGAAGATTTTGTACAAGGACAACTTTAACGGCAATTACTAACCCGCAGAGAGTTCACTCGCGCATTTTCAGTCGCAATTTGATAGGAAATTCCACCTGGGAAATTCATTCGTTAGCACGGAACTCACAAATATCACCAGCACATAAGAATAAAATAATTCATAAGTTGTCCTTTTCGGACTTAAAATGAAATCTATGAATATCAATATCATTATATTAATCTGACACGTGTATTCCTCTATACGTACACGGTCGTAGGTCTATGTTCATGATCCACCGGCGTTTAACATTACAACATTCAAAAAGTTTGTGAAGCTGTTTTTAATCACTGTCAATCTCTACACCTTCAAACAATCTATCGAAGCAAGGCGACTCCCACGTGTTAAAATGAAGATAAGGATTTCGTGGATCCAATATCTTTCCACACAACCAACAAAAATCTGTCCGACATTTTGAACAATGCATCTTGTTACAGCCATCCGATTTCTGAATGTGAGCATGACAACGAGGACATATTTTTGAATTATCCACCAGCCATTCCTCCGAGTCCAAATCATCAATCATGCGGCGGAGTCGGTCCTTGCCATACTTTCTTTCCAGGAATATCCTTTCTGTGTTTGTTGCATTTTCATATTCCATTTTCAACTTTCGTACTTCGTCTGGTCTGAAGACACATGGTGATACACCATGAAATGTTAACTTGCAGAGTGAACAGAACGCAAACCGACACACTTCACAAACACCTATTGTATTTTGTTCCAAAATCACGGGTGATTGGCATGTGGGTCTCGGACAATAAACTATATCAGACATTTCATCCAGACTAGACTGCAAGAGGTAGTTATCATATTTGGCAAATAAATCAGAACTAACAAGGTTTTTGACCTGAGAAGGCAAGGCTTGTGATTCACACTTTGGTTGAGGACAGTTTAATGCTTTCACGGAACCATTTTCAATTTGGATTTTAAAATACTCTGAACAATTCAGTGCAAAAAACATGTTCACATTTTGGAAAAGCAATGCAGAAAGCACCAGTTTTTTCAGAAAAACAAACACCACATGAAAAATGGTTTGTCTTGAACACTTGTTCTCTTTCTTTCTGATCAAAATCAAAAATTATATCAAGGAGGGCAGCAGATGCAACGCACATCTTGAACAGCTCTTGGATCGAATGCAGGAGGAACACTTGATGAAGATTTTGTCTTTGTGGTCAAAACTAATGGTGAAGAAATATTGAGCAGATCAAATGTTTCCTCCTCAAGAAATTGGATCCAACGAAAAAGTACCACTTCATATAGATTTTCTTCCCATAATGTATCCATAGACTTGCATAATTTTGATAACTGAAATTAATAATTATAAAAGTGTAAACTGTAGTAGCACTGAATGCACATACATGATACATCATTATTATCATCATCATTGCTGCAAGGTAGAAAAATCCTGCTAAGTATAAGTAACACATATACACGTAAAAACGCTCAGGTTGATGCAAGTTGATATAAACAGGATGGAGCAATGTCGTGCTGCCCACATTGTTCAGAGTTGTTATCAATATTGAACAATATTGTTACACCCGATTCAGTTTCAACAATATTGTTCAATGTTGATAACAACTCTGAACAATGTGGGCAGCACAACATTGCTCCATCCTGTTTATATCAACTTGCATCAACCTGAGCGTTTTTAGGCGTGTATAAAACATTATTTGCCATGTCATGCCATGCTGGGGAAGTACTTCATATAGGTGTCATGACGCAATTAATTATTCTTCAATGCTATAATTCCTTTCATGATCACTGAGTTTGCTTAATTTTGCAGTCTGTAGATAAGAAAGAAGAAGCCTATTATGACCAAATTTGAATTTATTAAGACTAAATTTAAAATTGAATTTAAATTTACACTGTCAATTCTTATGTAATCTTCCATCGGACAAGGTGCCCACCAGCCAGGCCAATGTTTGTGGCACATCCCTAACTACATTTTAATTGGACCTGCACCTTAGGTGTGGCCTTGTTTTGCAACAAAAATATCGCTGAAAAACGTCACTCTGCAGTATTAGATGAAAATGTCTCAGATGTATTCTTGTCATAGGCCTACTGTAGGCTATATGTCGCATTAATAACGCATTTTGGTCTTATTATCTATTGTTTGCATTTCATGCAATCAAAATGTGACATATAACCTAATAATGATTAAATATCTGGGAGTGACAAAATTGGCAATCAAAATCTGCTCCAAATTTTACACAAAGGGATATAGGGGTTACTTACCTGTGACACATTCAACCATTTACACTTCAACGTATATTGAGGGGGGTCAGATAATGGGTATCCAGGGGGATACAAAAAGTTTAGAACAAGAGGGGGGAGATATTTCACGGGAAATACATTCCATATTACGTCATTGCTGTGGCTGTTTTCATCAGCATTCGTTTCAGTTCTTTTGCTTGCAATATTCTTCACCTTGAAATTATCCGGTACCTTTAAAGAGATACGAAATTCTCCACCATTTTTTAATCTAGTAAATATTCTTTCATCGTAAATAGAACTCAGCGCTGTTAGTTCGTCTTCCTGATAATCAGACGCTCCTTCCTCGTCCGACTCCATGCCACATAGCATACAGCCAGAAGTCAAAACACCCCCCACCAAATTGAATGTGCAACCCCCCTGAAGGAGTGTGAAACACAAGCGGAAATGAAACATTTTACTTCTTTTTTATGGCAGTAAATAACAACAATTCCCCATTGAATTCGAGTTTATATTTTCCATTGATTTTATCTATAACTTTTTATGAAATGGCTGGTATTCTTGTTTCTGACACAATTGTAGTTTGTACAGATGACATTGGGGATTGTAGTATACAGCTCTGCATTGGAGATATAATTGAAATACCAAAAGAGGATAAGGTTAATGTGCTTGTTATTTCGGCTTTTCCAGGTAGAATTATTGAATTTGTGAAATTAATGAATGAATACTCAAATATCAAAGCTGAGTCTATAATTATGCTAGAGAAGAGTGTAAGATGTGACCCCTAGATGGGGGGGGGATCTAGAGGCTAATTTAATAGGTGTGGTGGATATGTGCTAGACATCTATGATTCCATCAATCATTATTTAAATACCCATTTTTATCTGTGGCGCAACTGAGCAGCAAAATAGAGGTATATATTTGCTCATGACATTTGGGGACATATAAGCCCTAGAGAATTATTCCTTAGATGCAAAAAATGCAAAATCTTATGTCATGTCGTCACACCTTATACCATATTATTTTTGCCAGATGACTATGTACCAACACCACCATCTCTTATTGGTCAACTTTATAATCGTCTCAACATTGATGTTCGGGTATTGGCAAAAGATAAGGAGGAAGATTTAAGAAGTTTACATTCTTGTTGGTGGTCAAAACCATTGCCTGATCATCTAAGTTTTGAGAAAATTCTTTGCTTTGAAGGCGGGTTAGTACTTATGGACAGTACCACCTTTCTTCATTTAATTCAATACCAGACTGATACTGGCCATTTTTGTCGATCACATATCTAATCACTATACCTTTATTGGAGATGGTTACCTACATTATATGATTTACTAAATCATACATGGCCATAAGAAAGTGAAAAAAATGAATACTCTTTGAACACTTTTTAACAACCTGTGTGTCATTTTGATCAGGGTATGACTTGCTGAGTTAACAATTTTTTTATAGATTCAAAGTTGGTAAAACTTCACCTCAAGTGGTTGGAGATATATTTCGATGTCTTGTTCCAGCAATGGGCAATGAAGAGACCCGTGTAGTGATGCCCTTGTTAGCTGCTGGTGCTCAGGCACGTCAAATTTGAATTTATACTTCTTTATGCAATATTTTAAAAAATTAAAAAATATATAATTTGCAATAGATTCAGTCTCTGGCCCTGGTTACCCAGGGCTCCTCGTACAGAACAAGGTGGCGGCTGCCTCCGCTGTCACCCATTATTTAATTCACCTGATTTGATTTGAATAATATCAACCTAGCTGACTCAACGTATTGATTTTGATATTTTTTATTTATTTTAATTCAACAGAAATTCTCCAAGAAACAGATGCTTGAGGAGCTCGTAACGGCAGCAATTCACTGGATTGAGACAGGGTTATCGCTACGCTGTTTAAAGATTGTTTTACTAGAGAGAGAACACGAAAACACGGAGCTAATACTACGTTTTAAAAAGATGAAGGAAAGTTACCAGAAAGGAAGAATGGAAAAACAGAAGGTGGGAATATACATGCAAAAGTTGCGGGAGTCCGCTCAAAGCCGCCCTGTCTCTGCAATTCAAAACTGACTGGTCTTCACAGTCCACCAGTCAAACTTGCGGAACTGCATGGTGCAAAAATATCTTTATAGCGTCAATGTATATATTTTACTAATTCCTCCTCAAAGACAATCTTATATGTTGTATCATTATATTATTCTTCATTTCTTGTTTGTTGTAGGAACATTTGAGCGAATACGACATATATTTATCATACTGCGAAGAAGACAAGGGGCGCACAGAATTCATTATCCAATGTCTTCAGAAGAACAGCAAGAGCATCAAAGTATTCTCAAAGTTGCAGGAGTTAGACATGTATGAATCCTGGCAGCAGCAGTTATATGATACGATAACAAGTTGTAAACGTGTTGTTGCATTAATTACTCCTGCATACCTGAAATCGACAAGTTGCTCCGAACAATTTAACATCGCGTTGTGCCTGAACAGGAAATTACATCACAAGTTTCTCATTCCATTGTTACTCTCTCACGTTTCATACATGCCCATGTACATGGGAATAACTCAGTATATTGATTGCAGGTATGGCATTGCTCGCTGAATACTAGTGTTATTGCCTAAAATTCCCTGTTTTATCTTTCACCATTGTTGCTGGGTACCTCATAATAATAGTAACCTCACGATATTGCGGACGTTTAATTGCCGTACATCAGCCCAACTGTAGTATTGTAATTGACTGAATTAAACAAGATTAGATACGGTTTTCTTGTAGGGAACATGACGCAGAAAAGATTGGCGAAGCTTGTGTTACCGTTGTTGAACGTATAGTGTCGTATGGCGCTGACAACGTTGATGCTAAAAGACTGACATTTCTTGAACCACATTACGATGTATTCATGTCATATTCGCATATAAATGAAGATGTAGCAAAACAAGTAATAAAAGAACTTCGCATTTACCAACCTGACATTAATATATTTATTGACACGACTGAACTTAAGGCGGGCAGTGCTTGGCAACAAGCTTTGTATGAAGCTATAGGTAAGTGTTGCTGCTGGGTGTAAACGAGAGCCAACAATTTTAAATTTTGCTGGATTAGATTTGGAAGATTTAGCGACTAATAAAGTTTTTTAAAACAAGAAAGATTTTGCCAGAAAATTATTTATCTTACAGAACGTTCCAAGGTGATGATTGCATTAATCTCTGGCCATTATCTTTCTTCAAAAGTCTGCATTGAAGAACTCAGCCTTGCTATCGCATTGCAATGCCAAGGAACTGCAAAAATTTGGCCAGTTGTGATTGAACCATTAAGCAAAAATTTGCCGTGGTTGAAGTTGATTTCACCTGTTCAATGTTTCGTTCAACCGTCAACTGGAAATTTTCCTGGCATAGGTGGTCTGTGTAAAAACATTCTCAAAGATATTAATGGTAATATTTAGTTGTTCGAAAACCTAAAATAACATATATTTGTGTATAACATATACGAGTGCATTTGTGCATGAGGCAGTTGATGACACTGATTTCTTTTCCAAGGTATCATCATAATTGTCACAGTTAGGTTATAGTCAGTTATGATAATTGGTCACTTGACAAAAGTTCCTTAAAATAAATGTTCTAACAAATGAACCATACGAACTCCTTGATGTCAGTATACTAAGGGTACAATGCGAGAAAGAAATCCACCTTTGGTATTGATTTTTTTAAAATACTTTCCATGTAGCATCAAACTGTCCGAGTGTTGAGAACGAGAAGACTGGAATTACAGGAATTCTTGAAGATGTTCGTAAGCTTCTCACATTCGATTGTGGACATGTTTCAAATATCGCAAGTGGAGTTATGATATCTCAAGAAAGTGAAAGTCCACCATTCAACCGTTCTCGTCAGTCGGTCCCAAACCATGTTGATATTTACGTCATTTGCTCTAAAGAAGACGCGAAATACTGCCAATTATTTTGTAAGTTACTGATATCGCTGGATCAATCATTGATAATTTAGAAATCTTTGGAGGAATCAAATTCATCACGCCTGGCTTATCTCGAGACGTCGAGTTTAGTGATTCCTCTGCTATCCCCGAGCTACCTGTCGTGCAAAGAGCTTCTTCACGAACTCAACATCGCTTGGTGTCGGCAACGTTACGCTGAGGAGTTATGTTTTCTGTCAATAATTGTAGATGATCTTCCAGATAAACCAACTTATTCTCATCTATTACCTTGCTTCTTCCATTGCAAAGACAAACTTTGGGAGAACTCATCGGAAATCGATCCTTGGAAACATCTGATAACAGAGATGAACGTTTCTAAGGAGGTTATTAGTTGTTTTGTTTACGCTATAAAGAGTGTTATATCTTTGATAACTCGCAGCGAATGTTCGATCTGGGGTCTACATAATAAGTTTAGCAATTGTCTTCATCTCAAAAATTGTCTTCAGTAATTGATGATGATCTTCGTTGGAGATGATACAATATATGCCTACAGTAAACAGGCATGACTGAAATATTATTAGATAGTCATTGATGGATTAGAATAATTTTTTAAACAGGATATTTTTACTTGCATATAAATATTGTACTATATATTACTTTATGAATAACGATACATTTCCTCTGTCGGACAAATAATAGTTCTTAGTCAATTTCTTTTATTTGTATAGATATGTGATTAAGGTTTTTCAATACCACTAAATCTCCAGCTTTGAAAATATTGGACTTTGCTACAATAGCTCTATTTGGCAAAAAGCTGTTGTTAAACCAATTTTAATATTCAACCACTAAAGTCATTGTATATACTCATGTGTTGTTCTGAAAGAATTGTTCAATTCTATCCAAACGTTGTTGTATGTCAGTCATTGAAATAATTTGAAGTTTCATCGCGGGTTGCATGGGAAGAAGATGCAAAGACCACCAGATCCAGTTTGGGCCGTTACGGTTAGTGATATTCTCAGCATCACATTCTGGAGGATGCATTGGTATTTGATTTTCAGCTAACAAATGTATCTGGAATGTAAAGTTAAGATATTTTTTGGGCGATGAAATCAGAGTCTCGAACTGTGGAAGATGCGCATGCATGTGGAGGAGATACCTAAAGGCGATGTGGTCCCAGTCAGAAGTCGTGGCTGGAAGCAATAAAAAATCAGTTTACCTTTTCGAATATAGACATCGATGAGAACCAGTTCACCATTTCGGCATAGATGGACTGCTGACGGTTTCTGATAATCTCTACAGAAGATTTCCAAAAATATACATTACAGCTAAGTATACTCGTATTAGGAGAATATAAAATGATAGTGACTTGACGTGTGTAAAACATAAGCAGTATGATATAGTCTTGATAGAGTGCAAGATATGCTTGTTGGTAGAAATTTCGAGGCAGTAATTGCAATTAGTAATGTTTCGAAATTTTATTCTGTAGTATGTGTTTTTTTTCTTGTTCTTTCTTTAGGTGCATGTGGAGGATAACCAGAATAAAACTTAAAAATTCTGAAATACCTATCTCTTCCTCTGAAAATGATTTATCTTTGAGCCACTCAACTTTTGCTGTATTATAACCATTCTTCACACCACGGCTTAAAACCTAAACACCCGGTAATTAAAAAAAATCAACATGAAGCATAACGCAGAACAGAAATATATCTCATCTTCTTATATTCATACTGTGAACTGTACTCAAATCAAAGTAAAACAGATCAAAATTTTATACACACGCATACGAATTATTCCTAAAGCAAAAAACAAATCATTTGAAAGCGCTTGTTCAACTTATACACTAGTGTTACCTTGAAGCGTCTTCCTCCCGCTGACTTGACAAAAGATTTTCCATCTGGTAGCAAAGTAAAATCTTCGATTTCTAGCATAACTCCATAATCTGAGAAACTGTAGAAACGCATTATAATAAGCCAATGAAACAAGAGAAAACTAGAGAACGAGGCATATGGAAAAGCTAGAGTCGGAGGTTGATGCACTTGGGCTTTAGATATTTATCTAGGCCGTCTAAGCGAATAAGATCAAACTCGACACAAGTCGAGATGCTACGAGAAGAAATCCTGAAAAAATGTGGATAACCAGCTTGACATACGCAAATTAGAATATTGCGTTCTTTTAAGGTATGAACAGCACATGCAGTATTTTTCAACGAACTGAACGAAGTACTTCATAAATACCTGTTATTTTCACTTGGACAACACATGCCAAACTGTCTCGAGCCAGACACCATACATTCCCGGATCATTAGACGATACCGTGGTTCAAATATACAAAGATTGCAAGGAATTGTGGGAATGGCCAACGTACACACAAATATTGGAATGTCTTCGTCAGTATCGGAAGCAACACTAAATGATCAAAAATCTTATTAGAACAACTGCATTGGGCCGTGCCCCGTGAACTTGCACTTATACTGACCTGACCTGAACATATACTGTTAGAATTTACGAATATATATATATATATATATATATATATAAAAAGTGCATTAAAAAGAGTTAAAGCCACGAAAAAAGGCGAATTAGAAACACCCTATGGTGAAAATCTCGTTCCTATGCGGGGCTGGAATAATCCCCAACGTTTACAATTTTAGCAAAATCTTTTTTTAAGCATTGGCTTCTCCAATCAATCATAAGACAGATAGACAAAGTTCGGCTCATATGAAAGTATGGCTCGCATCCTATTGCCGTTGTAGCAAAACTAAGTCCATTATTTTTCTAATGGCAGATGATCAACAAATTACGGACTTTGTCCAGCAGGTGTTTTCGGCCTTGAATATATATTTGCTCGTTTTAAGTTTCACATTGTCGAGTCAACCTTGCAAGTCTTGCTACTTCTTCTTCATGTTGACGTTTTCGTTCCTCAAATTTCTTGGGAAAATATCCTTTACAAACAGCTTGTATGCTTCTTGTAATATTCTAGGAAAATATAGATTAAGCACTTCGACTAAGGATTCTTGAATATAGGGACATATCAAATCACGCAAGATATTTTTCCACTGAGAAAAGTTTACCCAAAATAAATTCACTAAAGATTCTTTTAGATTAGAGAATTTAAGCTGAAGAATAACGTACTTGAATTTCGTTGTTGATATACTAAACAAAGTTTAAAAATATGGATTAGACCGGAATAGGATTACCCTGGAATGGAAATGCATAAACGCGTCTAGCGAAGTAGAAGTGAATCCCCAAAAATACTAAAAACTTAAATAAGTTGAACTCCTAGTGATCTTTTAGACAGGGTATTGAGAACTCTCTCCTGGTTTGAGCTGGCTTCGGGCAATAAACTCCCCCTTCCTCCCCACAAATCGCTCGGCATATAGCTGCATTATTAACTAAAACTTTACCTCATTAATTGAATATCTGCATACAGGACAAACAGGATTGTGATCCAAACATCTGTTGAGACACCACTGGCAGAATGTGTGACCACATGGACACGTGACTGGCTCATAAAACATCCTAAAACAACGTTGATCAGATCATAGATCAGATGTTGATCAAACAACTAAACGAGGATTTCCATTCAGTGCAAAATGTCGCACAATCGATTTTTTCGGAAGTGTTTCTAGTCAAGCTCATATTATCGCATCAGTTTTGCTTGATTGTCTGTATTTCAAAAGAAAGCGAACGCAAAAAGTCGATCTCGTTCTAGGAGAGGGGAAAGTTCAAACTATTAACGAAGTTTCTTCACCAGTTAATATTTCTGTAATCTATAACAAATTCACGCTATTTTCAAAATTCTTGCAACCTAATTTATCCCCATGATATGGCTATTGTGAAGTTATGTCTAAAGGCAAAGATATGCCGTGGTAAGTTTGATAGAACTTCCGTGTTCTCCCTCCATACTAAGGTTGTATCCTGTAAATTAGTACCACAGCATATTTCGGCCAACCTATGCTTGCTTGAAGAAGAAAGCGATCAAGTGATCTAGCGATCAATTATGAAGAAGAAAGTGAACAAGTGATCTAGCAATCCAGTAATGGATCTGTAATGCTGGAATATATCGCCTAAAAAGAGCTTACTGTAATTGAATGCAGAATGTTTAAAAATATGGACACATACCGGCAACATAGAGAGCATTCTAAATCAGTTATGCCGAGTTTCACAGATAAAATTGACTGGACATCTTCAAAACAACCGATATTTTTCTGTTCGCTCTCTAAAAGTAGACAATCAAATACATCCTATATTTAATATCCCTCCATTATTAAAATTTCAATCAACACTTTTCATTAATTGCCGTACCTCCATGACCTTCAATTAAACCATCCAGAGATGCAGCGAGATCATCAATCGCACTCGAGTTTCCCGAGTTTGTACTGTTGGTTAGTATTTCTACGAACACCTAAAATTGAAAACAAGGATGTTTCGACGATCATTCTTAAAGTTTTTCTCTTACCGCACTTTCTATGGCCCGGTATTTGTTAAACGTGGACGTGAACCATAGAAAACGTCTTAAAACCACTGACCATAAATTTTTTTTACAAATTTCTTAGGCCTCATGGTATGGCAATATGGGGGGGATGTAGGACCTGCTCTCAGTACCTTTTCCAAAGATTTGCGAGCTATGTCGTTTTGTTGATCAATAAGAAGAATCTTGAGATAAGAAACAGTTGCTTGAGAGTAATTCTTTAGACCAACGTGAGCTTGAGCTTTTCGATAATATCCCTAAAATTTGCCATACAGTTTTTCAGTGGTAAAATTGGTAAAAATAGTCCTAAGTTCAACCAGGAATATCAGAAACAACCAGTTTATCTCAGTTGCTCAAAATCAATAAGCTAATGTCTTAATATTTTTCAGATGCTCCCACATGTAATGGGGTTAGTGAAAGTGAAATCAGGATCATTCAAGCAGTTTCCAAAATAGAATTTCAAAATTGGCACCAGCCATGGTGGTCAAGCATAAGTGGCAGATCACATAAAATTTCCAACCTTTTCCCATGTAGATGACATATTACATGCTCTATCTGCATAATCCAGTGCTGCTTTATAGTCCTCCAAGGCTGTACAAACATGTGACAAATTGCCAAGGATTAAATGATTAGTGGGATCTAAAAATTTTAAATTACTGCATTCACTGGTTTCATACTGGTTTTGTATACACTTTTTATCACTGGCAATTGACTGTGAATAGCATTTTAGTTATGTTTAAATGGTAGACAGCTTTACCTGTCAAGATTCCACTAACAACCTAATGGACATTGTGTAATAATTAAGCCATGTAATCACATACAAGTTGCCGTAATGCCCTAAAATTATTTACCTAGTTGCAATGCTTCTGTATAATTCTTCAATGCAGCTTCGTACTGACCATGGGAAAAAAATTCATTCCCTTCACACCTCAATTGAAAAGCCTTCATCTTAGCTTGAAAACAATTTTCAGTAATACTTGTTAAAACGACATTAACAGATAAATTCAAAAGATCAGATTTTTCAAAAAGGAGATGGTCACTGCAGGAGAGACATTTTTTGCTTCTTAAAACACACTGCCTGCAAAATGTGTGACCACATAACAGTGTTACTGGGTAGCATAACACCTCATAACAAATTTCACATATTAAGTTAGCTTCAAAATTCTTTTCCTCTTTGTGTTCATTCAATCTTGCTTTTGTGCTTATGTTCTTGATTAAATTGTTAAGAAAAGTCTTTACAATTGAAGAATCCAAATTCGTCAATACAAAAGCTTTCTCAATATTCTCCAAACTGTCATGCCATTTGCTGAGGAATGTGGAACAATTTGCTTTGCCTAACAAAAGGTCAACATTTTGAGGTTCGTTATTCAAAAGCACATCATATATTTCATATGCTTCTGAATATTTGCCACTGTTGTAATACTGTTCAGCATGTGATAAATCTGCCATGTCAGAGAGCGTCAATAGCAGGTATCAACACAAAACTGAAACCAAGTACATTACACACTTTATATTTGTACTGGGTAAATTAAATTCATAGAATGCACCCTCGATTATGCTTGGTGTACGCCTGAGTTCCAACCAGATAATTTAGAAGGAAGTAGCGTTAGCTCCTCCTTCTGTCTTGTACTATCAGCAACCTCATAACCATTAATGTTATTCCTCATTTCATGATATTTTAACCTTTAATTAGTAGGGGCATAGAAGATTGCAATGGAATACAAGTTTCAAGTATTTCCAAGTTCCAATTTCCAAAATACATAATTAATTCCTATCAGTGTAATTCAGTGAAATGAATATATATTGGAACGCTACCTTCTGACATACTTCTGACAGGAAGTTGAAGCTAAGTCACCCCCAGTCTTTACACGCAAAAACAAACACGGCCAAAACAAAATGTTTTTTTGTGATTTCGTAAATTTGATAAAAACTCCCCGAAAAATTTTTTTTGGGAGTTAAATAACTGATTTTGTTAGCGCTTACAGCCGGCTGAGACATCTTGATGTTAGCAGAATGCATTATGGACCATTTTTGAAAATACGGAGTAAAGAATGTTCTTTGCAACTTGCAAGGAAAAAGCATAGAGCCTAGCGTGACAATGCAAGAATATTTTTTTTGCCATCTAGTAACTTAGAATTAAATAAACTTAAACTTATAATGTTAAACAATGTCTACCAAGTGTATTTTGCGATGAAATTTTAGCTTTTAGGATATCCGTTTCGTAATAATGTTGTCAAAATTGCACATCGCTGTAAACCTTGTTCCGTTTGAGAGAATTTGTTTCCAATCCGATTGGCAACTCCAGTTGTAATTCGTAAAACAGTTCACCTGGTTGAATTTAAGATTAATTCCATTATAATTCCATAAAAAAACACATTTAAACCATGAAACAAACAAAAAATTACTCGAAAAATTAAATTGCTTTCAAATTTGCTCTGCATCTGCAGTAATCTCGCGAGTCACCCGCGAATGAAGCCAAAAGTTTGCATTGCGAGACTTTATTTACCTCCGATTTCGCAATGTTTATCGGATGGCCTCACTTGAGTATACCTAAATCAGCTCTGTAATGTCAATGAGTTTTTGATGAAACGTTCCCGATTTGGAAAAAGCAATTATGCATAATTGCGTGTTTACTATTAATAGTATTATACTGTTACTAAAAGGAAGTCAGTCTCAGAAAAGTGCTGATAATTCCTAGTAACACAATCCCTCTTCGCTCCTTCAATTTCCTACCCAATCATCTTCAAATTGCGTCCATCAAATTTAAGTTCACAAACCGAAATTATCAAATTACTATACACGAAAAGGAAGATCATTCTTTCTAAGCAGTCTCTTTTCATGCCTGCTCTTAACTGATGTTTCTTTACCCAAATCGTCAGCACTATGGTTGTCAATATTTTCAATATTGGACATCTGCTGCGACTCGATCACTTTCACATCTGAGCTTGGTTTGTCAGGATGTTTTATTTCTTGTGGTAAAACTAAATGGTGGTTTTGACTTTCAATTGCTCCAGATGGCCTTAAGCAGCTATCATCATTATCAGCACGAACTACGCCATTGCCTTGTTCAGTTGGTACTTCATCTTTCTCTGCAGTCGTACTTCTAGAATTAGAAGTGCTAGAAATAAGCGAATCTTGGTTTTGACATTCATTTGGTGCAGATGGCTTCAAATTATCATCATCATCAGCACGAGCCGTCTCATCAGTTATCTTATCGTTTCCTTTCGTTGAACAAGTGCTAGAAACAACCTCTTTTTCCTGTGCTTCTTCATTACACTTTGATGATACTTCTTTATGTTGTTGAATGCATGCATTTAAATGAAGACAATTAAATAATTTGTTGTGTGTGCCAAGCACAAGGCAATGGCTACCATTATGCCACTGCTGTATATGATCTACTACAGTCATGAAGCAAAGTACAACATTAAGAGGGCATTGACAGCTTTTATAAACACGAGTTAGTTCATCTGAAGGAAATAGCTTAAGCGTTTCACGATCTTTGACCCAGCGGCCATCTTCGCAGTTGAAAAAACAAGGAAACAGACTGACATAAGTTGGATTATTTGGTAACTGTTCTAAAACAATTGCCAGAAAACACAAGCTTAAACAATCTCTTTGACGACACCAGGCGATATTCAGTTCATGAACCAATTCTGGGCATTGCATGAAACTGCTAGACAACAAGGGAATGATTAACCAAGCTTTGTCTAAATACGTTAACCTAGTGGAAGCATTTTCGTCTGTCGAGACCTTCACAGTATATTGCGATCCATTTTGCGACGTAATGATATTTTTTAGCAGGGAACAGGAATCAATATCTTCTGAAGAACAGATAATGTAAATGTCCACATTGCAACTTTGATCTTTTGGTAAAAACGTCGAGGTGCCGTCTCCTTTCTTTGTAACAACTTCACTGGGTGCATCAACAACCAAAGAAATAAAATCTTCTTCAAAAAAGAACGATCGAGATTCTTCTAAACATGTTTGTAAATGGATATTTTCAGCTAAAATGGAGTTTCCTGCACAACCTATATATAATAAAAGAAGTTAAATAATAAATTCAGTTTAAAAGCTTCATGGTTTGATAGCTATAACTCAAATCACACCCTGTCAAATGTACAAACGCTGAAATTTTTTTATATAACCCTAAATTTCGGAAACTGCACATGCACGACACTCAGCAATTGATGAATGAGAAAATTACCTTCAAACACATTCAAAAGAAAATGATTACATAAAAAAGACATGGAATTATTCTTTCCCTCTCCATTATCGTCATAACAATTTACAGGTGACAACATATTTAACCAATCAATGTTTGCTTCAAGCGGTTCAATCACGATCGGCCAGATTTTGCACTTGTCTTGAAGTTGAAGTGCAATAGATAGACAAATTTCTTCATTGCAGACTTTAGAATGAAGATAGTCATTTGAAATCAGGGCAATCACGAAACGTGAACAGTCTGAAATAAAGAGTCGCAAATTCAGTGGCCGCGCGGGTACAACCGTTAACCGCCATACTATCCGCGTGAAGGATAGCGTATAGCCTATAGCTGTTGGGCATACCAAGTGCCTCCTGGTATACTAAACAATTGCGTGTTTTATTGTATACTATTCACTAATGGTCGAGTCCGCCGGAAAACGGTGTATTCGACCATGGGCGAGTCTGCCGGAAAATGGCGGATTCGACCATGGTTGAGTCCGTCGAATACGCCAGAAAGCGGTAGACTCGAGTAAATTAATGTTATGTTGCATATTGTCTAACCACGTCGCAGTATTTTCACTAGCTGGACCCTTTGACAATTTGTTCGTTTCAACTTGCGAATTTTACGTGCGATTTTCTTCTTTTGATAGATGTGAACGAGTTAATAAGTTACGAATGCTCTGGGGCCGGTTGAAATCGCAGTGAAAATCGCAAGTGTAGATCTTAAGGTCAGGCCTTTAATTCTATTATATAATTTTTTTGCTTTATGAAATAAATATTGTATAATGAATATACAAAAAATCAGTAGATCACTAGCAATCTATGTGGCAATAATTACTAGTTCTAAGAATCCCTATGCCATATATAGGGTTTCTATCCACAAAAGTGGTAAAGTAAAGTCAGTTGTACGTCATATAGGTGTAGTTGTATTAGTATTAGTCAAAATAGTCATGTAAATGAGGGAGCGACTTCTGCAAAAAATGCAGCACACTACTGCCTCGTTCTTAAAAAGCATATATATGCAATCATCATACTGAACCATATAGAACCACCTAGCTATACCGTATAGAAACAATAAAATTTAATTGATGTGTAACATTATTTTCTTTTTAGAAGAAATTTAAACAGAATAATATTGAAAATATGGAAATAAATGGTGAGTGCAAAAACTTAGAGATTAATTTGTCTTTGTAAACCATTCATAAAATACCAAGTTCCCCAATGTATATCAAAATAAACCATCTATGTCCGTGATTATCTATATTAAAAAATAAAATCAAGTTGTCTGGCTCTCTTTTCTGCCGTTCTTTTAGTTGACCATGATGTTGAACTTAAAATCCATTCTGCTGTGTAATTAGGTGATGCGCCATTACCAATAAGGAATAAAAAAAAGTTTAAAAGTATCTGTGTCGGTAAGAGGTTTCTTCCAAAATAAAAATTGATATTGAGATGGCCATAATTCGAGCGGGTAAAAAATGTCACCATTAAAAAGGTTAAAAAGGTTGTTTCTTATGGATACGATATCGGATCTGTTGACATTCTTGAATGAGGTAAGATAAAGATGCAGAAAATTGTTCGTGTTCATTGCAATGGTCAATTAATCTACATAGGGTAAATTATGTTTAAATTAACTACAGGTATGAGAAAAGAAAGGAAATTTGGAAGAAAATGCAAAACCCGGGTGCTTTAGGAAGTAAACCAAGTCCAACAGTATTTGCAAGGTAAAGCTACTGTATGGTCTCGCCCTAAACTGTTTTTAAAAAAACAGAGTCGTGATGTCTTCAGGTTCCAAGCACGACAGGGAGGCGTGTTTCTAATCCACCGGCGGATCTTGGAACGACACGCCCGTTTATGCATAGTGAATAGAAAGAGATTTGATATATTAAGAAGGAATTACAAATGAAAACAAAAAGTGTACATAATAGGAAACACTCAAACCGCTCTAAAAATTGTATTAATACGCTTATATATTCATATCTATCTTTATAATATTATAACGTATTTATCACTAATACTATTTTAATGTAATAAAACCAAATTTCAGTCTATATATTGAGTTTTAGTGTACAATTGTGGCTGTGCTTAAATGAATATCACAAAAAAACAAATCCGCAAAAAAAAAACGAACTTCAAAACTCGCAAAAAACCATAAAAAATCCGGCAAATCTCCGAAAAAATCATACAATGATGAAATTGATCGAATTATACACTCTCTATATCTATTAAAATAAATTAAATATGCGAAAAACATGAAAAAAACTTACATAAAGTAAACTCCCGGTTGGTCGTCAACAAAAGTTCAAACTTTTCGCGCGTTATAACAAAACGTTGTTGCCATGGTAACGCCAAAATCACGCAAACGCTTACGGTTTCGTCGCAGTGAACTCTAAAAAGACTGGAACGATAACTTGGCCGCCATCTTTGAAGCCAGCACCAGTGAACTCTAATAAGACTGGAACGATAACTCAACAATAAAGACTAGTCATTGGATGAAGCCGATTTGAATATAATTTGCTGATTAAGGCGGCAGCCGAGCGAGCAAATCAAGCCTTCAAAAGAACTGGGGAGAGTGAAAATTCCGTAAAAATCGTATTTTTTGGCAAAAAATTGCGAGAAAAGTGCAATTTTTATTTGACCACTTCAACTTTAAACAACGAATTTACCCTTTTTGGATAGACCTAAGTAATCCGCATCATCTTACTGTAAAAACCGGCGAGGTACCAGCTTTGTACTTGAAATATTTAAAGAATTTGAACGGGCCGAAAAAAAACTTCGCCTTCAACTCGCAAAAAAAATAGGTTTGCACCTTTTCACGTTCATAAAACTTGTTTTTTAGTAAAATCTAAGTGTCAATGCTTGTTTTAAGCTTTTATTCATGATCAGATAAGAAGGATTTGTGTATAAAAACCGGCGTTGTTTTGGTGGTGTAATTTCAACTCTTGGCCTTCATGGCGGCCATCAGTGCTGGCTTCAAAGATGGCGGCCAAGTTATCGTTCCAGTCTTTTTAGAGTTCACTGGCCAGCACTGATGGCCGCCATGAAGGCCAAGAGTTGAAATTACACCACCAAAACAACGCCGGTTTTTATACACAAATCCTTCTTATCTGATCATGAATAAAAGCTTAAAACAAGCATTGACACTTAGATTTACTAAAAAACAAGTTTTATGAACGTGAAAAGGTGCAAACCTATTTTTTTTGCGAGTTGAAGGCGAAGTTTTTTTTCGGCCCGTTCAAATTCTTTAAATATTTCAAGTACAAAGCTGGTACCTCGCCGGTTTTTACAGTAAGATGATGCGGATTACTTAGGTCTATCCAAAAAGGGTAAATTCGTTGTTTAAAGTTGAAGTGGTCAAATAAAAATTGCACTTTTCTCGCAATTTTTTGCCAAAAAATACGATTTTTACGGAATTTTCACTCTCCCCAGTTCTTTTGAAGGCTTGATTTGCTCGCTCGGCTGCCGCCTTAATCAGCAAATTATATTCAAATCGGCTTCATCCAATGACTAGTCTTTATTGTTGAGTTATCGTTCCAGTCTTATTAGAGTTCACTGTTTCGTCGTTACGTTAAAATAACAATGGAGAAAACTAAATGGAATGCTATCAGCGGAGCAACCAAAATCTCTTTTAATCGGACGATCGGAGGAAATAAATTGCTTACAACTCGTTCTATTTTGAAAAAATGATCAAAAGGCAAGTTGGATTTCATTTGAAAAACGAAAACAAACCGTGTAACTCCAATGCAAAATCAATTTTATAACAATCATCCTTCGAATTATATTTTACAGGTCAATTAACAGTGATCAACTTCGATTATTTTAAGTATATTCAAAAGGTATATAAAATACTTGAAAATGTATAATAAAATTAAAGATTTTGGACTATGTATAGTAATATTTCGTTCTTAATATAAAATTATATCTATAGACATTTCTAAAATTTTTCAATATGTTAATATAGGTTAACCTCTCTCAAAACTTCAAGAGGACAAAAGTCAATCTTGATTAAACTATGTATCCTAATAAGGTGTGGTTGATCATATTGAAATATGCATATAATAACTCGTTCTTTGTATATGCAAATCTATAAACATTAATAATTAATTAATTTACCATGTAATTTTTTGTTGGTTAACAAAAGTGTGTTCAATTTTTTAGCATTACAATAGGTTTTCTTGAGACTAGGGATATGTTTATTGGTATTATATGTAGGATGTGTTGTACAATCTTGTCTCTAGCATGCTTATTAAATCTTATATTATAATGGATTGCCGGTGTCTTCTTTTTTTGTAGTTGATTGGTCTTCTTCTGCATATGCTTGTTCAAAGTCATAAAAGGGAAGGTATTTCGTTTGATGAGTTCCAGAGGGTAGCCAAGAGAGGTGAGTCGGAATGTGAATAGGTTTAACATAAAGTTGTAGTCGTCGATGGTGGCGGATAATCTGCTGTATCGGATTGTTTCTGTGGTAACAAGCCCTTTGAAAATATGACTAGGATGATTGGAGGTATAGTGTGGATACATATATTTATGATTAGGTTTTTGATAGATCTGATAATGGATGAGATTGAAAAGGATTGTATGATAATTGATTGAAATTGTAAGATCTAAATAGTGAGTAGAATAAGAGTTGCAATTGAAAGAAATTGGAATTTGACGAGGATAGTAAGTGATAAGAGAATTAATTAAGAGGTTTGCATCAGTGTGATTGGTTAACATGAAGCCATCATCTATGTATCGTGCAAATACATGTAAGCCATAAGTGCATGTTGATAAGAAAAAATTGAATTCAGATAATAGTAGCACTAGATCTGCCATTTGTCTACTATGGTAACTACCCATTGCGATCCCATGAATTTGCTTAAAAATGTGACCTCCTACAGTAAAAAAGTTTCTATCATTTAGAAATTGGTTGATATTAAGTAGGAAATCTCTGTAAAAAGTAGATAATTTAAGTAATTTACAACTATTAACAATAGCATTTATAGTATCTTGAAAAGATATGTTGGTGTAGAGAGAAGAGAAATCAAAGGATATCAATTTATAATTATTGATATTATAAATAGGATGTTGACATAGAATTTCAACAAGCTCTAAGGAGTTGTAAATAAGTGGAAAGTGAATGTGTTTAGAGACAAAGAGATCTTTAAATTTCAAAATGATGCTATCCAAATGTAGGCCTAACAATTTAGAGATATTTGAAGTGGACCAAGAGTGTGCGGTGATTATAGGTCTACCAGTAAGAGAGGATAGGTTAGAAGAAGAGGCAATAGAAGAGAGTTTATGTACTTTAGGGAGCAATTTCATGTAAGGTAATTGAATATTTGTAGAGGAAAGAGGGTTGAGTAGAGCTTTGTCATCATCGAGACTAGATTGTTGAAACGAGATTTTAATTTTCCAAGTATTGCGTTGCATTCTGTGGTGTGTAAATCCAGATTAAAATCTTCAATAATCTTGTAAATGTTAGCATCTTTCAGGTGTCTTGCGTATTCATTGATGTACCAGGATATTGGTAGAAGAGCCCAACCCATATTTTTATCCGACTGTGTGATGACTATGTCTTGATTGCATTGTATATCATACAGTTGCAGTGAGGTATGTTGATCTATGTTAAGCATATTCAGTTGAGATAACCTAGAGAAATTTGTGTCGTCAAGGTATTCTTTAGTGTAAGCGTTTGATGTACATAATCTATAAGGTATTGATTGAAATTAGGTCTTCCTTGCTGTTGATCTAAGAGGGAGAAAGGATTGGTATCGATGTTGTTGATATTGTGACTTTTCTTTTTACCAGTTGATTTCTTCCTTTTATGGACAGTGTTATAATCTGTAGGTTGTTTTAAGATAATATTGTTGAGGGCATCTTTAACTTCTTTATAGGTGGAATCTTTAAGTGATGCAGGATTAAGGTTAGTAGAGGTTGGTATGAAATTGGTGCCTTTGTTAAGGATGCTGGTAACGCCCAAAGGTAAGGTGATATCAGTGAAATTATGAATTTTGTTCGTATGTAATGTTTTCATTTTTTCTTTGACGGTAAAGGTTTTCCTTTCATCATTAACTTTATTTTTAAGCTTTGATGCTAAACCATTCTTAGTAATAATTGACCTGTTTGTATGAAACCATTGAATGTAGATAAAGATTTATTAATTTTATGAATGCGTTGTGTGATTGATCTTTTGAGGGGTGCCTTTTCTTTTATATCTTTGATTTTGCTCTTCTCGGTCTGTATTACTTCGTTTTTCATTTGATCTATTCTTTTTTCTAACAATGCTATGTCTAATTGAATACTGTTTATATTCAATTTGTTCGGATTTGGTGGAATTAGTAGTGGACACATTAGCATCGGCATTTTTATAAATGACTTGATCTATGGATAGTTGAAGGTGGTACAGGCATGTATAGTTCGATTCTAAAATTTTTTCTAAGTTGTGAATTTTGAGTAAATTTCTCTTTTGTAATGGTGTCAGGTTTTTATGCGATTTCATACCTCTGATCCAAGTTTTCTTTGAATAATAAGTAGGTTTAGGGGGGTTGGTTTTCTTATGCTTATTTTGTTTTAATTTTTGTTTGTACTTAATTCTTTTCCGTTTCTTTCTATTTTCTTTAGCAGATGTAGCCTTCAAAGATGGATTATCCTTATTGTAGGTGGGTTGCGTTAAAATATCTGGGTTATTCAAACGTTTCCGTTTCAAAATTTTTCGAATAGTGCTGTTTCTTCTAGCCATTTGGTAAATCTATATGGATCACATGAAAAATTGAGAAAATAAAATAAAAATAAAAATTAAAGTCTGTCAGTTTGAACATAGTAAAACCATACATAGATTTGACTAGAACCAAAAAATATGCATCTCTACTGTAGATGCAATATATATTTTTTTGCTTTATGAAATAAATATTGTATAATGAATATACAAAAAATCAGTAGATCACTAGCAATCTATGTGGCAATAATTACTAGTTCTAAGAATCCCTATGCCATATATAGGGTTTCTATCCACAAAAGTGGTAAAGTAAAGTCAGTTGTACGTCATATAGTTGTATTAGTATTAGTCAAAATAGTCATGTAAATGAGGGAGCGACTTCTGCAAAAAATGCAGCACACTACTGCCTCGTTCTTAAAAAGCATATATATGCAATCATCATACTGAACCATATAGAAACCCACCTAGCTATACCGTATAGAAACAATAAAATTTAATTGATGTGTAATATTATTTTCTTTTTAGAAGAAATTTAAACAATAATATTGAAAATATGGAAATAAATGGTGAGTGCAAAAACTTAGAGATTAATTTGTCTTTGTAAACCATTCATAAAATACCAAGTTCCCCAATGTATATCAAAATAAAACCATCTATGTCCGTGATTATCTATATTATTAAAAATAAAATCAAGTTGTCTGGCTCTCTTTTCTGCCGTTCTTTTAGTTGACCATGATGTTGAACTTAAAATCCATTCTGCTGTGTAATTAGGTGATGCGCCATTACCAATAAGGAATAAAAAAAGTTTAAAAGTATCTGTGTCGGTAAGAGGTTTCTTCCAAAATAAAAATTGATATTGAGATGGCCATAATTCGAGCGGGTAAAAAATGTCACCATTAAAAAGGTTAAAAAGGTTGTTTCTTATGGATACGATATCGGATCTGTTGACATTCTTGAATGAGGTAAGATAAAGATGCAGAAAATTGTTCGTGTTCATTGCAATGGTCAATTAATCTACATAGGGTAAATTATGTTTAAATTAACTACAGGTATGAGAAAAGAAAGGAAATTTGGAAGAAAATGCAAAACCCTTATGTTCATTTAGAAACACAGAAATAAATCTATCCAATCTAGTTATTTATCGAATATATACAAAGACTGTATGCGAGAAACAGTTGAAAACTGATAGAGCTATATGAACATTGGTTTTGACTTTGTTTACAACCGATGCATGGAGCTAAACGGTGGATACACTCGAAAAAAAAGGCAAGTTTGCACATTTATCACAGCGGAAAACGAAAGATTTTCAATATGAATGCAAACGACAGTGTTTACAACTACACATGTAACATATCAGTCGTCCACAACATGTATGAAAGTGTCCTTTTTTATTGGCTTATCAACCGCTTAAATTCAAACTAGTTTTGTACAACCAACCCTTGATGAGTTTGCTAGCCCATCGTAACATCGCTCCATTATTTTTCAGATTTTCCTGGTCTACTTTTTCGCTGGAGTCAAGAAATTAGACATGGACTGGATTTCAGGCTACTCCATGACTGGGCTGTCCAAAAAATGGGTTTTCGATCCATTTCGCATGTTTGCGTCTGACGAGTTTATCGAATTATTCATGGTTCATATTTGTGGATTAATGTTCGACCTCTCGGAAGGATTTCTCTTGCTGTTTGATAAAACACGACCTGTAGGTCTATTTTTTGGGTCCATGTTTCATCTGATGAATTCCCAAATGTTTCACATCGGGATGTTTCCGTGGGCCATGCTCGCGACGATGCCTTTCTTCCTTCGTTGTGATTGGCCAAGACGTTTGTCCCGCGCGATGCCTGCCTGTTTCGTGTACTTTCTCCCGCTACAAGATGATCCCAAAGGGGACGCACGCTTTACAACGGGAAAGCTTCAAAATAGGAATGCAGTTGCTGAGCAACCGGCTGACGAATGCGAGGAACGTTATGTATACATTAGGAAAACGTTTTTGATTGGTTTAGCGAGCTGTTACGTCGCCGTACAGCTGTTTCTACCCTGGTCACATTTCATCACACAGGTTGGTTTCAGCAACAAACATTTTTGATTAATCGAAAGTGTGACAATAACAAAAATAAAATTATAAACTCTCAATTCTCACCTGACTGTCAAGATAGATGGTAAATTCACATTCTCATATAACCTACATTTCTGTTTGTTCGTCTTTAGGGATACAATGCTTGGACAAACGGACTTTACGGGTATTCATGGGATATGATGGTACATTCGTGGAGCACACAACATATTCGCGTTACAGTTGTTGACGTTGAAACAGATATGTCGCACTTTCTCATTCCCGGGGTATGAAATTCAGCGGAGCAAAGAACCGTTATTTGAAACAAATTACTTTAAAAAGGGTGCCTGTGGCATAGAGAGGTTAATGCATGATTTACCTCAAATGTAAGAGGAGCCCTTCTATAGTTTGACTCTACCAAACCCAGTGGTTAGTACATGTCTATCTTATCTCTGTGACTGAGGTTTGATTCCTGTAATATGCAGTTGTCTGATTATAATTTCACCTCAGTCACATGTGAGAAGAATGCTTCTAGTTTGACTCTACCAAACACAGTGGTTAGTACATGTGTCTTTCATCTCTGTGACTGATGTTTGATTCCTGTAATATGCAGTTGTCTGATTATAATTTCACCTCAGTCACATGTGAGAAGATTTGTTCTAGTTTGACTCTACCAAACACAGTGGTTAGTACATGTGTCTTTCATCTCTGTGACTGAGGTTTGATTCCTGTAATATGCAGTTGTCTGATTATAATTTCACCTCAGTCACATGTGAGAAGATTTGTTCTAGTTTGACTCTACCAAACACAGTGGTTAGTACATGTGTCTTTCATCTCTGTGACTGAGGTTTGATTCCTGTAATATGCAGTTGTGTGATTATAATTTCACCTCAGTCACATGTGAGAAGAGTGCTTCTAGTTTGACTCTACCAAACACAGTGGTTAGTACATGTGTCTTTCATCTCTGTGAATGAGGTTTGATTCTTTCACCTCAGTCACATGTGAGAAGAATGCTTCTAGTTTGACTCTACCAAACACAGTGGTGCTTCGATTTTTGCAGGTGTGGATTGGTGGTCGGTCTCGAAGGCGATCACGCTGGTCCTCGCATCCCGATATGACGAAGCAATACGCGACGTGTCTCGCGAGAAAACTGCGCGATCACGCGGCAATCAACATCAGCAATCCCGCGATATACTTCGACATTTGGCGCTCGATGAACGGGCGGTTTCAGCAGCGTATGTTCGACCCCAGGGTCGACATCGTTAAAGCTCCGTGGTCGCCGTTCAAGAAAACAGAATGGGTTCTGCCATTGATGATCGATCTTTCGCCTTGGAGAACTAAACTAAACGAGATGGAAAAGGAAATGTCGAGAAAAAGCAATTATACAGAAGTTGTGTTTGTCGCAGATTTTCCAGGCCTTCATTTGGAAAATTTCGTAAAGGAAGATTTGAACACATCGATAACGGTTCTCGAGGGAAAAGTGATCGTGGAACAAGGGGGACACAATGTGACTTTAGAGAAGAATGGGGTTCATACGGTACATTCCAATGATACCCACATTGTTCATACAGTGTCCCAGGTGCCCTCTTGCTGGATGTACGTGTACACAAATACGACTTTGGCTAACAACGTCACCTTGCAAGACATTGAAAATGAACACAGGAGTAAGTTTTTTTGCATTATTATTTTCTGATCAAGTTTGCGTTAGGTAGTATTTTACAACAAGTTGTCGTAGTTTGTGTCTGAACTACCTGAGAAAGATATCTCAAACGTGGTGGTCTAGTGTAGGTAGTATTCTACAATAAGCTGTCGTGGTTTGTGTCTGAACTACCTGAGAAAGATATCTCAAACGTGGTGGTCTAGTGTAGGTAGCATTCTACAATAAGCTGTCGTGGTTTGTGTCTGAACTACTGGGAAAGATATCTCAAACGTGGTGGTCTAGTGTAGGTAGTATTCTACACTAAAATAAGCTGTCGTGGTTTGTGTCTGAACTATCCGATAAAGATATCTCAAATGTGGTGGAAATCTCAGAATATTTTGCCCTATTTTTCAGTGGCCTTTAAAAGAAACGCTAGTATGTGGGAAAACCTGACAGTGGTTGAAAAGTTTGGATATTTCATGATGAATAAGATGCACATATTTGGAGGAAGCTTTAAAGATTCATTTTATGCTGTTAAAAATATTGTTTATGGTCATGAGGTGAACAACGATGATATTGATGACGTTGGAACAAACGAGAATGAAAAAGACGAAGGTGAATTGTAAGGATATGCGGTTACTTAAATACACTCATTCAATGGTGAAATACTTTAAATATTTTGTGCAAATGAGTAAATTTAGTTCAGAGATCTTCTTATAGCACCTACCAAGCTAGAATTCGTAGCCTGCCTGTACGTAGTTTAGTTATACTTTGCTGTTTAAAAAATTTTAAACACACATATAAATAGTTAATAGACATTGATTTTCCACTTCAAACTTTTAATATATTTATTTCAATTGATTTTTAGGATTACAATTAGCAAAATAAATGTCTTAAAATATATATTTATCTTGTTAGAATAGCTTTCACTGCCACTTTCACTGTTCGAAGATATAGACGAGTTTTTAAATATTTATCATACAAAATACCACTTCAATATTGTTATAAAATGTATGCTCCTATTATTTCGCTAAATACTGTATTTCAGCCAAGGTTTTGTACTAAACTTCAGTTTAGTAATCGGAGTTCGTAGTTTGTTTTTTAAATAAACGAAGGCAGCAAATATAGTGAAAGCAAAAATGACCGCCATTGTAACAGCGATAATAATTCCTGGAGATATTTCGTGTTTGCTGTCCTCTGCCTCGTGATGATTGGAATCATTCATGCTGTTCAGCTTTGTCGAAAAATATGGCAAATCCTAAAAAAGAGTGCAGAAAAATTACACGAAAGATTGATAAAGAATGTTCACTTTTGAATTAAAAGAAAGACAATGGCACCTTCGTAGGACATTGTATATTTTGTTGTTTCGGCCATCTTGAGTGTTTCTTGTTGATCGGTTCAAACTATATGCATGAAAATGAATTGAATAAAATGAAGGATAGTTGCCATAAATTGAATAATAATCATGCGTCATTTGCATTCGTTCAAAACTTCAAACAATGAAAACGTTATCAAAATGGGACAAATCGTATTGACTTGTTACAAAAAGCAGGTTTTACGACTCACCATATTGTTCCACAAGGCAGCAGCTGCCATTGCATTTCCTTTCGCAGATAAATGGAGACAATCCAATGAAAACAGCTCACGATTCTGTAGAAATATGAAGAAAACAAGGAATGAGGATTTTATAACTGATTAAGCTATCCATAGAACCAGTATAAACTGTAAAGTTAGTTTAGTTTATGCCATATTTTGAAACGTTACCTCAGAGACGTGCAAGGAGAGATCTTCAAAAACTGGTTGAATAACAACGGTAAAATCGTCTGATCTGTCGTAAACACCACTCTCAATCAACTCGTAAACAAGACTCTAAACAAACAATTTTATTCGTTAATTTTAACTTAAATCGGACTCGATTACCTGGGCTGCTGTTTTTCATTGAAAAAATCAAAGCAGACATTTCCTCAGATCTTACTTTGTACCCTTCGTAAAAATGTGAGATTCTCTCGTTCGTGAATTTATCTCTCAAGCAAGGGCATATAGACCTGGAAAAAAGATGTGTCCTTATGAGAACTGTATGGATGCATGCATGGAGTGGTATGATATTGATAATCTTCAACTACAAACTTACCAGTTTCCAATCCTGCACTGCCCAGGAACATTCAAAGCGAAGAGTGATGAAACGTTCAACGGCAGAATGAGGTTTACAAAAGTCTTAGGCAGCTGAAAAAGGCCGAAACACGATGTATTTCACGACTAAATACAATACAATGCGACAACAGTTCATTTTATTCGTCAGCAAAAAATTAAACCTACTTTCATCTGCAACGTGTCCAACGTCTTGACCAGAGATTCGATGTAAATATCAGGAGTTATTTCATCCTATAATAATTATTAGAATTAACCGAAAAATTATTCTGCTCAATTTAACCGAGAAGAGATTCTCATTTTAAAAAAATTACCAGGTTTCCACACAGCCTACAGAGATCTCTCGAGCCAGACATAATATTAACTAGCTTCCAATCGTTCTTGAAATCAATTTTCTACAGAGTACATACAAATAAAGAGTTCTTTACAATCTGCACTTCAGAAGGATGATTAATGAATCTGTGAGCAGATATCGACTGCTGCTAAAAGTGTGTAAAGTAACTCTATTGACCTTATCCCGTTTCACTTGAGATATAAGTTGGTGTGCTTGTGCTTCCAAATGCCTGCAAAGGGAAAATGTATTTAGACACTTCTGAGGGAGACACTTCATAGGTAAAAGTGCCAAAAGATCTATTTGCAAACCTGGATGTAGCAGAAACGGTTGCCAAATTAAGTCCAGAATTTTTCTGGTAGTGTCTGGCTGTGTTCGTTGAGTATCCTCTCAATTTCGGATTAAATTTCTTTAGCAAATCTTCAAGTTGAGAAAACGAACGTTTTAATACGATTCATAAACAAATTAACGAATCACATTAACTGATCTTTGTGAACAAGATCTTTAAACAAGGTCTTTAGATTATCAAGATAGTTTATCATTCACTTACTGGGCAGCGTTAAAACGTCTTCAATACTCGCATCTCCGCCATTACTGAAAAACAGATATGACCTCATTAAGAGACGACTCCTTACTCCGAGTTGTATTTTTACCAACCCTTTTCCCCCAAATTTCGTAGTTCTCCAACATAGTTAAGTCTATCTCTTCAACATACTACTCCATAGAATCTGGTATTGATTTTATTTTTAATCCCCCTCATCCCACTTCCGCTCATCACTGCCACAGCCCCCTCTCCCCATGCACCTACCCCATCCGCCTTTCTGTACTAAGTATAAAGTATTGTGACTCCAGAGTCAGATAAGCTACATAGAACATATGCTATGCCAAGCAAGCCGGCCAAGCTTTATCTAAGTAAAGAGCGTCGCTGTTTTATCTCGTATTAGCATAAGGTAGGCTTTGTTGTCTGTCATTCAATGAATATCCTATGTTTATATAAAAATTAAGTTGATGTGTGTCATCCACTTGAGATATAGTTTACGCTTTCAAGGATCGACCGTTCTCCATTGGGAAGAATTATTCGCACGCACATTTATAAAATACCAAATTATCTCAATAATATTCTATGGGAAAAGTTTCAAAATTAAAGTCGTAGAAGCGACTTCATTTTTAGTGCATGGGGAACTTCGTCGAGCACGTTTTCATGAAGGAAAGCCAGAGGCAAGTCGGGCAACTATACCGCAGTGCCTCTAAACACACTGGCCGCTGCCTTTGTGTCGTATAGTCCCCATATTGCCAAAATTGCCTATTATTGTTACAAGTAAATATATCTGTCCTTTTTTTAAAATACGATATTTTCCCTGGCCGAGTATACAAAAACAATCAAAATTGCATGCGTCGGGCAAAGACTGGCCTTTTCTAGGAGATGACAAGTAAAATCGCTGAGCTGTAATGAGTGTATCAATATTGGTTCGAATCTATTTATTGCAACTGACGTCAAAAACGCACCGCTTTCATATATGTTTGTTTCCTTTATGCAAAATTCGCTTCTTATGTTTTCATTATGTCAGGGAACTGCGCTCGCTATAGATACTGAGGGGAACATCTGTTGCAGGAAAGTTGAAAGCAAAAAGCGAATATGATGAAGGACATTTCAACCCGTGTCGCTGCTCATTTTCTCAGCATCACATTATTATCATGTTCGGTTGAAGGTGAGCAGTCAATATTTTTTACAGAAACCCCGCAAAATTACGCAAGCGTTAATTTTAGAACTGTACTTCTAAACACATATTGTCTGACATAATTAAGGAGTTTTAGAACTGTACTTTTAAACACATATTGTCTAAGGAGAGGGGGGAGAAATTGAGGAAACCCCCGAAATATCGAGTATTTCTAAGCGGGTGTTCCAAGCAAGCCTGTCATGAACCAGAACTCACTAACTTACCTATGCTAAAATATTGATATATTAATTTAACCGGGTTTAGATTACCGGAGGTTTCAGTTAATTTTATCCAAACGTGAAAATTTCCCTATTTTGCCGATCATATCCACGACAGTCCGTCATTTTCTCACATAAACCACAGTATATTAAAACCTTGTGCTCATAAGTCACCGATAGTCGGTGATGGCTTTTCTGTGTACTCACTGTAATAAATTACTTTAATTGTTATTTTGAATAATTCACCGATTATAAACAATACACATCAGCGATACACCTTCGGTGCCATTTGAAAACTATAGTCTTGACATTCGCGCCTATATTTTTGTTCGTCCAAAGATTGTGGTGAAATCGTGTGGTTTTTCAGGGAGATGCAAGTGTGTGAACTACGACCGGGATTGGTATGTTGTCGTGTGCTCGTTCGCTAGTGGTTTAGTAATCGCCGCGCTCCTCGCGTGTTTGTTAAACTGGTATTGCAGGCGATGTGAACATGTTAGACACGTCGCCGCAAACTCCGAGTCCAGAGAGGCACTCGAGATGCAAAATGGAGGCGATTTCAATCCTTTCTACGAGGAACTACCAGACCAGCGGTCGTGGGATGACACATCTGAAGAAACCGGAATCTTCAAGCCACAATTAGGGTACGCTGTGTTAAACGAAGGCGCGAATAACGAATTGCATTTTTTATATTTTTGAGCATTATCGTATCACCTGAGGCGCAAATTGTGCGTATTTCTATTGCGCAAATTATGCATTTTTACTGCGCTGATTACGCATATCTCAAAAGTGCAAATTCAATATGCAACCGTCCATTTTTACTGCCTTTCTCATTAGGTCTGATTCGATGGAATCCCAAGTCAGTGTGTTTGAGTTTCATGGAGAATCCAGTAACCTAGGAGATTATCAACATCCGAGGCCTGCCGACGAACCCATCTACAATAACTGTGGTGGGATAGATGGAGGTAATGATGGTGCATCAGGGTTGCAGGAGCATGGTTGGGGATCAGAGTTTGATGCATCCACCGGGACAGGAAGCTATCAACATCCTAGACCGGAACCAACAGCATTTGAACCAGAACTTTACGAAAACCAGCAGGAAATCTCCCGCAAAGACCAGGTCAGTTCACCAGAAAACTACCAAGAGCCTAAGCCTACTTACAATGGTTGTACCCAGGATAGTAGGTCACCCCTTCCATCAAGGCCCAAAGTGGCACTAACGAAACCACCCCGATATACGAAACCTCAATCAAAATCACGAGAACCTAAAGGACCACCACACTACCAGACACCACAACCGCCACACTCTACCCCCAGAACAACCGATCAAACACCAGCATCAAAATCATCGCAACCACCTTCCGACTACAATCAACCTAAAGAATATACGAACGTTTCAAGTGAAAACACAAAAAACTTACGCGATTGCGAAGCTACTGAGTTCGTACCATCAATAGATATTATTCCAACTGCGACGTCAATACCCCAAACATCATCACCTAAGATGAGCCAAAATCAGTCAAATCAACAGTTCCAAGAAATGGATATAAAGTTCCCAGAAAGCAAGAAAATCCAAGTGAACCATCTGCATCCATCATAACCGCTTCATCTTTGCAATTGTGTAGGGAAGAAATGAAGCGTGTTTCAAATTATCAACTTCCAGAAATAGATTTCGAGTTCTTACAAAGTAAAGACAATCCATCATGTTCCTCGTCGTCTCGTCCTACACCACCACCATCACCGAATATACCACCACCAAGTTCGTTGTCATCAGCGCTACCATCAAGAACACCTTCTCCAGGAATCCCAACAGCCAGGTCAACTGTTGTTCCCGCGTTATCACCTCCAGATTCACCATCAGAACCGTTACCAGTGAAATCACTAGTGATACCAACATGTTCATTGACCAAACCAGTTCGTACCACTAATACCACCAAAAATGAAAATCGAAGATTCCCAGTTCCACCACCTCTACCATCAAAGACACCGCCACCAAACTCGCCAGAGATATCACTCCAGTCAACACCTTGCAGTCAACAAATTTCACTCCAGTCAACACCTCCATCTTTTCCCTCAAATACAACGCCATCACCACCGTCCTCAGCGACAACCAAACCATCGTCGGCTCCTTCATCATCTTTGTATGCTGAATTGAATGAGCTTGATCGTCGAGATGATACCGAAGACTACCAACATTTAACCTCGATGACAAAGCAATGATAATCACAGCGAACTGAGATCATTCTAGTTTTTTAGTTCTATCTAGGCAAGACTTGAAATAGGCCTTTCCAGCATTTGAACAGTGAAGAGAAATGGTAGGTGAAGGTTAAAAGAAAAGATCATTTATAGTTATATTTATATGGTTATATTTTTGCTGATGTATTACGTTCTGTCGTAAACTGTTGCTTTGTTTTTGAAATTTGTTTCGGAATCGGTTATATTCACGGACAGATCATTGTAGATTTGAATCGCCAAACTATTTAGACTGGTAAATACAGTTACCTCCACGATATTCCACGGAACTCTGTGAAAAAACGAGCCATTGTTGTGGTATCTGCTCCCAGTCCGATCTGAAAGACGTGCAGTGTAATGTTTAATTCAATTTTATATTCGCGATCAAAATCAATACTTTCAAAACACCAAACCGTTATGCTTATATATACAATAGCTTACCATAAGAGAATCACCAAGCGACGCCACCACACTGATATCTTCTGGGGCCAGTGTGTGAACTAAAAAAGTCGATCCAAAATAGTAACCTTTGGAAGATACAGTTCAGAACTGATAGGCCTGTCAACACCGCCTTTACTAGTATTTTTAAAGTTAGTTTAGTTTAGGTTTCCTCCTGTAGTAACACTGGATCAATAAGAGATGATCCTTACTGGACCTCTAGGAAGAACAGTTTAGAACTGATAGATCTATCCAGTATAAATAAAGTTAGTTTAGTTTAGGTTTCCTCCTGTAGTAACACTGGATCAATAAGAGATGATCCTTACTGGACCTCTAGGAAGACGATTTTAATTACGACTTTGAGAAATCTTTAATTTACCAGATTTTGCAACAATTTCAGATTTCGTCACTTTGCAATTTAATTCCGGTTTTTCGACCTGTTGGTATAAAAATTCATAGACTTTATTGCTGAGAATATTTGCGACGGGAATAAAGATCAATTTGACGCTTAGATTTACAGAAACTTACAGAATGATCCAGTGTATCATTTGATTGAACATTCTTCGTTAAATGTTTCCTAATAAACGTGGATGAAATGATATGTTCCAAGGTTGTTGGTGGAGGTAAACTTTTCATCAATCCTTCATTGTCCGCTAAATGAAATAATAGTTCGACGTGAAAAATTATGGCTGTGGTTGCATGGGTACTGTACGTTAGTTGTTTAGTAATCCTACCGGAAAACAGTTCTTAAGAAACGCATTCTACGCAAGGTATGACAGCATTGTTATTGTTTTCTTAATTTTTTTTTATATCGTTTACTTCAAGTTGTCAATCCTAATTATGCCTATGCAGTACGTTTGAAAGCGATCATACTGAAGCGCTTTAGGCATATTCGACTAATGACCGCCCAAATTAACAAAAGATTACGCTACGATGCGTTGAAAGTACAAAGCGCTTTCAATTTTATTCAAACCATATGTTCAAACAAGACGCCTGTTCTGGCGTTAACTCCGGCGTGCCGCGCACGTGCAAGTCTTCAACTGTTGGAACTGTCTTGTTGCTACAAGATATGATATTGTTACATAACAAGTTGTAACAAACTTGTTGAATCAAAAGACTTGCTACATGGCTGTTGCAACAAGTCTGGTACAAACATGATGCAACAATATTGCTACAATCCTTTTCTGTCAAGTTCGTAGCAATGTTGTTGTATCATATCTGATAAGACTTGTCAGAACAATCTTGCAACAAGTCTGATAATGCCATCGGACTTGCTACAAGTTGTTAACAACTTGTCCCAAACTTGTTACAACAAATTGGAGCAAGCGGTGCGAATAAATCTTGTTGCAAGCTTGTGGACAGACTTGTAACAACTCTGCTGCAGACTTGTTACAACTTGTGCGTTTTTACGCGTGTACAGCATTGTCACGCGTACCCTTCGTACAAGCTTGTTGTGACAGGCTTGTTACAACTTGATGACTATAACAACTTGTCAACAAGTTGCTCCAACAAGCTTGGTACAGCTTGTTGTCGACAAGCTTGGAACAAGTTGTTCCAACAACTTGCTACAAGTCTGCAAGCCAACAAGTTGTAGCAAGCTTGATGTCAACAAGCTTGCTACAACCTGTTGTCTCAACAAGCTTGTTACAACTTGTCAACAAGCTTGCTACAAGCTTGTTGAGCTAACAAGTTGTCAACAAGATGTGATATTTTTAGGTGTGTAGTTCAATATAAAGTTTCTGAACATAAACAATACAGTTCATTTTTATTTAGATGCCTTGCGAACCTAAATGTTGTTCGATCGCGAAATTCAGAAGCACATCGTACTTTAAAAAGTATAGAAGTTTAATTGTTCAAAAATGTAAATAAACCGCATGATACATTCGCTTTGTCTTACACTTTGCCTTTGGAATTTCGTGCTTATATAGTTATATTAAATCTTCAATCCTGTGCAAACTACGACGTGTCAACGCGCCCATACACGACCACATCATCTTGTTAAACGGCGAAATAGCAGCGATATTATTAAATAGGACCAGAATCTACATGTATTAAATATATTTTTACCCCAATTCAATCTAAACTTAATCGAACAGCATGAAAACAACGGTCAGTTATTTGTTCCTCTTGGAGGAATTGCCGTATCATGCGAGCGAAATCGAATCGCGCATCGGAAAATTAGCCAAAGCTGTGCACCACAACTCTTGGGAGACAAGACTGGCACATACTCAGAGACTGCATACCTTCGCTCGCTACTCGGAATGGGGTAGCACTTTGCTGAACGCAATGTAATCCTTGTTTTATATTTTGAATTTCGGTCGAGTGAAATACAATTAAGACAATGAAGTCGAATGAGGTTTATCATATTGTTGATTCACTATTTCATAATTGCATTCGACGCGAGCGCAATTCGAGCATATTCAACACTGACAAATTTGTGTTTTGTCGTATCTTTTTACGTGAGAACTGTCGTGATGTTAATGCACCTAGTTAAATCATATGGTTAAATTGTGTATTGAATTATTTGAATATGGTATGAGTGTATTCTAGAATGAGAAAATACGGAAAATTCACGCTTTTATTCATTTGATTTGTGGGAGAAATTTGATTTGTGAGTGTTTTTAAATGTTATCGAAGTCGAAGAACTTTTTTTAGCTCTTTGACATGTTCTTTCAATTTGGTATTTTCGGAGTTGAGAGTTTCTTGGCTTTTGGGCTTTTATTGTGGTATGTATGTGTGTGTGTTTGTCTGTGAGCACGATAACTCAAAATATACCGAATATAATCGTACAAAATTTTAGGAATGCATTTCCCATTGCCAAAGGAAGAAGTGATTAAAATTTGGTTGAATTTAGTTAAATTGAACGAGAAATGAACAAAAGTTTGTCTTGCTTTTCCTGGTCACTGAATGCGTAATGAGGCGCATAATTAGGACGTGTATTATGGCTCGATCGATAAATCGATTGCCACAATCTTTGAAAACTATTATTCATAAGGTAGATGTATTGGCTAATTGGGTGAAAGAATTGAAGGACATAAAACCTGAACTTACAACAGTATACAATGACCTTAAATCAACTAAGAGAACTGACACACATATAAACCCAGAGGCAGAGGTAATAAATTCTAACTAACGGTCGCTGGGCTGGCTACGCCACTGTTAATTTATTATTTATTGTAATTTGCAATTTGTTAATTTGCTATGGCAACAAACAATCGTCTAAGTGTGTATTTATTTTGTCTTCTTCAACTTTGTCACGACACACAGGACATTTAACAAACGTGTCCGGAATTACAACCACAGGGACTGGTGGTTTCGTTGTTGCGTTTGGTGTCGTCTTCCGAGTTACATGGAGAGGGATTTTTTTGAAGGAATCGACAATGGTTATCTGGCTTTCCGAATGATTGCTTTGTCTTTCATTTTTGCTAACAGTTCGAGTAGAACTCCCAACTCTTTGATTCTCCTTCTTTGATTTTGATGAACTCCTTGATTTTCCATCCTTGTTTGAAAATTGCAAGCCAGTAGGAAGCACAGTCTCTGAACTTTCGTCTGTGGCAAAATTTTTGTCCTGTACAAAATCATTTTCATTAATATCAAAAGAGATGGCTTTGGATTGATTGGTACTCAGCAGGATAGGAGTGTTTCCAGCAAAGGTAGTCTTTTTTCTCTTATAGTCCCTCTGGCTCACATACCTTGTGGTATGTCCCACCACATGTTCGTTGGTGGTCGGACCACCAATGGTCATGCTGTGATGGAGCCCTGTCTGTTGCTCGTCGCACCACACCGTAGTATGGTGGACGATGTTGACAGGGCCCATCACAGCGCCATTTATGCCGCCTGTAGAATTTAACCTGTAAAGAGAAAAGTAACTCAATAATGGTGTAATTTCAGTTGTGAAAAACAAGCAAAATGATAATCTAACCTCATCATGGAAATTGTGACGAACCTGGTAAAAAAAATTCAGAAAAAGTGAGACACTGCATTGCATTTTACAGCTAGTAATCTTGCATTGGGAGGTAACACTTATGAAACACCATGCATTAATAAAAGATATTTACCGTGATGTTGGCGCCACTCTGTTTGTTAATTCTATTCATATGCTTATGAAATTCTGGTCCATGAGCATTATGGTCCTATAGTAACAGAATCAAGTAAGTCTATAGCTAATTTTTCCACTATTCAGAAACAGAAGTAGTCATATATAGTCATAAAAGTGAAGTAGATATCACATGTTTTTATGTTGCATTCAGCAGGTAATTTATAGACCGTTAGATGGTAATGGTTAAGAGGGTAACATAAATTGAGGGCAATTAATTTAAAATTAGTACCCTCACTGTTACTGGCACCATCCCAGTTTATGATGAATATTACAGCCAGTTATCAGATTTAGCTAAGTAAAAGGAAATTATCAACAGATATAATTTGTTTACCTTGTTGTTGTTTGTAACGAAGAGATACGCATGTATCATTTCATGCTACAGAATGTAAAGAAATATCAAAATTAAATGAAGTAGTCAATGCGATACGGGAACATCAAATGAAGCAGTTTTGAAAACTTACAAGTAACGTCTGAACGAGATCTTTCCTGGGTCGTAGTTTCAATAGGGGCATGCTAAGTTTGATGGAGCAAAAGCCCCCACGCCCATAACAGCAAACTCCGGCACAAGAAATATGATCAAATGTCTCAGTGTTAATTGCTTCACTTTTTGTCACAGCAAATAAATTAACCTCGCATTTTCACTTACAAAGTCATTCGCGAGGCCCACTTCACTTCGCAGCTCGAAAGCTCGCCGTAGAAATACGTGTCGTTATACTGTAGAAATAACTCTTTTAGGCCCATTAAATAAAATTTTCAGTTTTTCATCAGATTTTTTGAAAAACATGGGGCGGGCGGACGGTTTTTTTATTTATTTTTTATTTTTTTAGCTAATAGCGGAAGTAGTGTATTTCCTCTTTAAAAAACGCGCTAAAAGGTTTTTTCCATTTCATACATTTGGTCTGTGCAAGAAATAGTCACAGTCAAGAGCCCTTTTACTCTTCTACGTCTGAATAGAAGACATTGTTGTACTGTGATAGCGCACCACTGATGCGTAATGAAACATTTATTAAAGGAACAAGAACAATTAATTTGAACCACAAGGAATATGACTATTGAAAATAGCAATTTAATAGCCTTTGTCACTTGTAGCCTTGTACAGTTCTACATCATTTGAAGCACAATTATCTGCAACTCGTACGCCTATCCAATGCTTCAAAACTTTTGATCCAGCTCGTACCTGAGCTACGACGAAAGTCATGTTGAAACAATATGGCCGCCTATCTTCGGTTTTCGACTACTTCCGACTAATTCCGATTAATAATATAATTTAAAAAAATAATTCGGGCGGCCAACATTTCATGGGCGGGCGGCGATGAAAAACTGAAAATTTTATTTAATGGGCCTTATATCCGGTGTTGGGTCTATCGTTTCCCAGCGATCGTCCACAATGGATGGCTCTAATTTTCGTTTTACACTGGTTGTTCTTCCTTGTTGTTCCATGTTGGGTCACCACGAGGTAAATGTAAGCGCCTCGTTAAGCCCCGGGCCCTGAATTTATAAGCTTTTTTCGAGTTAAGCCCCGACTACACCCAAGACACACCCTTTTTTGTCGCGTCACCAGAACTTTAAACGCAGGGACCCTGGGTACGAGGTTGTTCATTATTTTTAGTCAGTTGTGGGCCAAGTGGGCAAACAAGTGGGCCCAACCCAACTGGCAATGGTAATTACCACTGCAACCGCGATACAGTGCTTCAGGCGCACTTCTTCGCCCTCCGCAGTGAACTCTAAAAAGACTTATTAGAGTTCACTGGCCCTCCGGCTGTTTTCAAAAAACTTTTTATATATATTTTTTAATTTTTCGCTATTTTTGTAACCGAATCTTTATATTTTCTACTATTTTTTTCGACGTGAAGGAACAATTGCCTCTTTTTTCAATTTGTGGATGCTGCTAGTCGCTAAAAGGGGGGATATTGACTCGCACTTGTAAGATTTACATTTGTTTTTAAATTTTCGTTGGTGGCATTTTCACCTGCAGCTTGCACAGAAATACAATGTACATAAAAGTGATAAAAAATATATTTTTTCCGAGCTAGGCGAGCTTAACGGTTATAATAATGGATCGGAGTTTGTTTGTGTATTTTTTTATTATGTAAATTTATGTAATGTAATGTAATTTCATTCATGTAATTTCTAAGTGCAGTTGTTTAGCAATCATTTCAATTTTTTGTGCCAAAATTATACATTTGAAAATTTTGTTGCAAGATCCTTGCACTTGCCTAGGCATTTGCATTATTCCTGGTATCCCTCAGTATGCATGTGTATCAGGCTGAAATTTTAAGCTGAAGTTTGATAATTTTGGCCAAGGCCATAACAAAGTTATATGCATGAACTAGTATTTTACATGTAAGATTGTTTTTACTCTGTCAATGACAATAGTTTAGCTTTGGCTTTGGTCAGGTAATTTATTTTCACTCCTCAGTGGAAGAATGGCTGGTTCATATAATGTCAATTATGGAAAATAGAAACAAGAAATATCTGAGTTTGCCCACTTTTCCCATTTGTGGTCAAAACTATACACAATACAAACTTTGATCTGGTATCATGGCTATATACAGTGAAAATAGTAATGTATTGTCTGAACTGGCACAGACAATTTTACTGTAGTTTTAATTGTATTGACATTTAAATTTAGTGACATTTAAATTTAGGTTCAGACAATACATACATTATTATTTTCACTGTGTATGGCTATGATACCAGATCAAAGTTTGTATTAATTTGTGTATAGTTTTGACCACAAATGGGAAAAGTGGGCAAATTAAATGTTTCCTAATAAACGTGGATGAAATGATATGTTCCAAGGTTGTTGGTGGAGGTAAACTTTTCATCAATCCTTCATTGTCCGCTAAATGAAATAATAGTTCGACGTGAAAAATTATGGCTGTGGTTGCATGGGTACTGTACGTTAGTTGTTTAGTAATCCTACCGGAAAACAGTTCTTAAGAAACGCATTCTACGCAAGGTATGACAGCATTGTTATTGTTTTCTTAATTTATTTTTATATCGTTTACTTCAAGTTGTCAATCCTAATTATGCCTATGCAGTACGTTTGAAAGCGATCATACTGAAGCGCTTTAGGCATATTCGACTAATGACTGCCAAAACAAAAGATTATGTTACGCTATTTACTCGGAAAACTCCGCAAATTCGCTTGCGAAAAACCAACACGTACATCGCCAATCTTTGGGTCAAAGATGAAAATAGACTATACTGTCTATACATTATTTGGCAAACATTTGTGGTTTTGAATAAACAGGATAATATGATGGCTGATTCTGTGTTTTATGGAGATTTTGTACGGTAAAAGCCACTACACAAGGTATGTAAATGTAAATTCGTATTTCATTTCATATTTCTTTAGAGTCAGATTGCTATAGTTTATAAAAATAATGGATAAGGCAATGGGAGGATGTTAAAATTGTAGCCTCAGGATGAATTGAGGGGTAATGAATATACTTCAATGTCTAGGGATTTGTACATACAAGAACAGTTATAAGATAGTCTTCACTTAGCTGAAAAACTGGTATTATAAACCTAGTTTAAATTATGCATGGTTTTACTGTGGCAATTACAACATTAAAAATGAAAACATGTGGTAAATTGAACTTATAATAATAATGTACTCAAAGTGGCTGGGATTGATGAAAAATAAATTTTATGTTTATGTTCTTGATTAAATTGTTAAGAAAAGTCTTTACAATTGAAGAATCCAAATTCGTCAATACAAAAGCTTTCTCAATATTCTCCAAACTGTCATGCCATTTGCTGAGGAATGTGGAACAATTTGCTTTGCCTAACAAAAGGTCAACATTTTGAGGTTCGTTATTCAAAAGCACATCATATATTTCATATGCTTCTGAATATTTGCCACTGTTGTAATACTGTTCAGCATGTGATAAATCTGCCATGTCAGAGAGCGTCAATAGCAGGTATCAACACAAAACTGAAACCAAGTACATTACACACTTTATATTTGTACTGGGTAAATTAAATTCATAGAATGCACCCTCGATTATGCTTGGTGTACGCCTGAGTTCCAACCAGATAATTTAGAAGGAAGTAGCGTTAGCTCCTCCTTCTGTCTTGTACTATCAGCAACCTCATAACCATTAATGTTATTCCTCATTTCATGATATTTTAACCTTTAATTAGTAGGGGCATAGAAGATTGCAATGGAATACAAGTTTCAAGTATTTCCAAGTTCCAATTTCCAAAATACATAATTAATTCCTATCAGTGTAATTCAGTGAAATGAATATAATTGGAACGCTACCTTCTGACATACTTCTGACAGGAAGTTGAAGCTAAGTCACCCCCAGTCTTTACACGCAAAAACAAACACGGCCAAAACAAAATGTTTTTTTTGTGATTTCGTAAATTTGATAAAAACTCCCCGAAAAATTTTTTTTGGGGAGTTAAATAACTGATTTTGTTAGCGCTTACAGCCGGCTGAGACATTCTTGATGTTAGCAGAATGCATTTTATGGACCTATTTTTGGAAATACGGAGTAAGAATGTTCTTTGCAACTTGCAAGGAAAAAGCATAGAGCCTAGCGTGACAATGCAAGAATATTTTTTTGCCATCTAGTAACTTAGAATTAAATAAACTTAAACTTATAATGTTAAACAATGTCTACCAAGTGTATTTTGCGATGAAATTTTAGCTTTTAGGATATCCGTTTCGTAATAATGTTGTCAAAATTGCACATCGCTGTAAACTTGTTCCGTTTGAGAGAATTTGTTTCCAATCCGATTGGCAACTCCAGTTGTAATTCGTAAAACAGTTCACCTGGTTGAATTTAAGATTAATTCCATTATAATTCCATAAAAAAAACACATTTAAAACCATGAAACAAACAAAAAATTACTCGAAAAATTAAATTGCTTTCAAATTTGCTCTGCATCTGCAGTAATCTCGCGAGTCACCCGCGAATGAAGCCAAAAGTTTGCATTGCGAGACTTTATTTACCTCCGATTTCGCAATGTTTATCGGATGGCCTCACTTGAGTATACCTAAATCAGCTCTGTAATGTCAATGAGTTTTTTGATGAAACGTTCCCGATTTGGAAAAAGCAATTATGCATAATTGCGTGTTTACTATTAATAGTATTATACTGTTACTAAAAAGGAAGTCAGTCTCAGAATAGTGCTGATAATTCCTACTTACACAATCCCTCTTCGCTCCTTCAATTTCCTACCCAATCATCTTCAAATTGCGTCCGTCAAATTTAAGTTCACAACTGACCGAAATTATCAAATTACTATACACGAAAAAGAAGGATCATTCTTTCTAAGCAGTCTCTTTTCATGCCTGCTCTTAACTGATGTTTCTTTACCCAAATCGTCAGCACTATGGTTGTCAATATTTTCAATATTGGACATCTGCTGCGACTCGATCACTTTCACATCTGAGCTTGGTTTGTCAGGATGTTTTATTTCTTGTGGTAAAACCAAATCGTGGTTTTGACTTTCAATTGCTCCAGATGGCCTTAAGCAGCTATCATCATTATCAGCACGAACTACGCCATTGCCTTGTTCAGTTGGTACTTCATCTTTCTCTGCAGTCGTACTTCTAGAACTAGAAATACTAGAAATAAGCGAATCTTGGTTTTGACATTCATTTGGTGCAGATGGCTTCAAACTATCATCATCAGCAGCACGAGCCGTCTCATCAGTTATCTTATCGTTTCCTTTCGTTGAACAAGTACTAGAAACAACTTCTTTTTCCCGTGCTTCTTCATCACACTTTGATAACATTTCTTTATGTTGTTGAATGCATGCATTTAAATGAAGACAATTAAATAATTTGTTGTGTGTGCCAAGCACAAGGCAATGGCTACCATTATGCCACTGCTGTATATGATCTACTACAGTCATGAAGCAAAGTACAACATTAATAGGGCATTGACAGCTTTTATAAACACGAGTTAGTTCATCTGAAGGAAATAGCTTGAGTGTTTCACCATCTTTGACCCAGCGGCCATCTTCGCAGTTGAAAAAACAAGGAAACAGACTGACATAAGTTGGATTATTTGGTAACTGTTCTATAACAATTGCCAGAAAACACAAGCTTAAACAATCTCTTTGACGACACCAGGCGATATTCAGTTCATGAACCAATTCGGGGCATTGCATGAAACTGTTAGACAACAAGGGAATGATTAACCAAGCTTTGTCTAAATACGTTAACCTAGTGGAAGCATTTTCGTCTGTCGAGACCTTCACAGTAAATTGCGATCCATTTTGCGACGTAATGATATTTTTTAGCAGGGAACAGGAATCAATATCTTCTGAAGAACAGATAATGTAAATGTCCACATTGCAACTTTGATCTTTTGGTAAAAACGTCGAGGTGCCGTCTCCTTTCTTTCTAACAACTTCACTGGGTGCATCAACAACCAAAGAAATAAAATCTTCTTCAAAAAAGAACGATCGAGATTCTTCTAAACATGTTTGTAAATGGATATTTTCAGATAAAATGGAGTTTCCTGCACAACCTATATATAATAAAAGAAGTTAAATAATAAATTCAGTTAAAAGCTTCATGGTTTGATAGCCATAACTCAAATCACACCCTGTCAAATGTCCAAACGCTGAAATTGTTTTTTATATAACCCTTAAATTTCGGAAACTGCACATGCACGACACTCAGCAATCGATGCATGAGAAAATTACCTTCAAACACATTCAAAAGAAAATGATTACATAAAAAAGACATGGAATTATTCTTTCCCTCTCCATTATCGTCATAACAATTTACAGGTGACAACATATTCAACCAATCAATGTTTGCTTCAAGCGGTTCAATCACGATCGGCCAGATTTTGCACTTGTCTTGAAGTTGAAGTGCAATAGATAGACAAATTTCTTCATTGCAGACTTTAGAATGAAGATAGTCATTTGAAATCAGGGCAATCACGAAACGTGAACAGTCTGAAATAAAGAGTCGCAAATTCAGTGGCCGCACGGGTACAACCGTTAACCGCCATACTATCCGCGTGAAGGATAGCGTATAGCCTATAGCTGTTGGGCATACCAAGTGCCTCCTGGTATACTAAACAATTGCGTGTTTTATTGTATACTATTCACTAATGGTCGAGTCCGCCGGAAAACGGTGTATTCGACCATGGGCGAGTCTGCCGGAAAATGGCGGATTCGACCATGGTTGAGTCCGTCGAATACGCCAGAAAGCGGTAGACTCGAGTAAATTAATGTTATGTTGCATATTGTCTAACCACGTCGCAGTATTTTCACTAGCTGGACCCTTTGACAATTTGTTCGTTTCAACTTGCGAATTTTACGTGCAATTTTCTTCTTTTTATTGATGTGAACGAGTTAATAAGTTACGAATGCTCTGGGGCCGGTTGAAATCGCAGTGAAAATCGCAAGTGTAGATCTTAAGGTCAGGCCTTTAATTCTATTATATAATTTTAGCAAATAACATTCAACTTACTCAGAGCAGTGTACAAGGTAAGCTGCCACGCTCCACCAGCCTTTAACTCAGCTGTGTCGATAAATATATTAAGATCAGGTCTCTGATGTTGTAACTCTTTCATAATCTGCATCGCACGGTCTGAATTACAGTGGGAGTAGGATAAGAAAATATCGTAGTTTTGTTTCGCAGGCTTGGGTGTGTTTTCTTTTGTTGCGACTTCAATCGTTTCGCATTTAAGACTACCGATAACAGTGATACAGGCAGCATTCAATTTCTCTTGAAAACTAATCCTGGAAACCAAAAGGCAATATTTAGAGACACTTTAGAGTTCAAAAAAGTTCTCAATCAATGGCTATTTTTGTTCAAAAAGATGCACAAATTCTTCATTTACAGCTATGCCGAGCAAGATAAGATGTCTTATTTTTAGGTGTGTTAGGACCGACCAAATGAATATATAAAAGTAGCGTTCCTAATTACGTTCCTAATCAAGCACAGTTCACTAGATAGTCCATTAGAAAGATCACACACTTCTAAGCACTGTGGGTAATCAAAGAGCGAAGCGTGTTGAGGTGACCTAAACGAGGTTGGAGTTTGCCTTGCGTGGTTCAAGACTGGGGCACCGCAGAAGAAACACAAAATTAAAGTACAGTATGCTAACAAAATTGACAAGCAAGGCTTTTTTCAAGCTTAAGTCAAATCAAAAATATCAAGCGATACTTTGGAATCTAAGATTGACACCTGCAGTCAATATACTGTGTGATTCTCATGTAGGTTGGCATATATGGCACATCAGTAATATACAGCGGCATTAGGACACTCTCTTGCATTTTACGGCTGTGACATAATGCAATATTGTATTGCTCTGTACAGCGCGTTGATTCGAGAAACGACGGAGTAATAAGAGCCATGACACGTTTGCACTTTTTAATGATGTCGTACAGTTGGTTTTGCCAGGACGTTTCCAGATCAAGCTTTTGAATGGTCGTATAAACCCGGATATTGCTTCTATTCTTAAGTAGAACATCAACTACTTCGTCAACACATTTCACGTCTTCTTCACTGTAGGACAAATAAATGTCGTATCCTTCAGACTCAATCTATATAACGAAACCAAATAGTATATATGTGTCAGAGACTGCATGATACATTAAGCTAAGGTATATTACATTTTTACAGTTAATGTGTATGCCTGATTATTTGTTATGTATGTACCTGGTCTTGCTCCTCGTCTTGTTCTTCTTCTTGTTCATGATTGGATTTCAATTCTTTAAATAAGTCAAAAAGTGGCTGATCACCTTTGCTTATGTTGTCAATATTCCTGGAAAATATGACAATTTTCAAAGAACGCAAAGGTAAGCCGGCTTTCATCCAATGTACAGCAGCATCCACGAGAAGCTTGAGCATCTTTGTCTTGGACTTACGCTGAAAAAGAGAGTTGGAATTAACACATCCATGACATTGTGTCAAAAACTCGAGATTTTTCTTATGTCGTTATAATTCTCCCTCCATTCATCCTAGATATAAATGTATAGTCTGGCGAAGTCTGAACATTTGATCAACGTTTTCTTCTCAACATCGATCAGTCATCAGTGGGGGGAGGGCAAGGCTATAATTGAGGTTGGGTGTGGGTAACTGCATTTTTACGTACACAGCATTGGACTTTGTCTCAACGACTTGACCGACACTTCTGGAGATGTTACGCCTATACACGATGAAACAATCGATGATGAAATTGACTCCAATTTTTGTAGCTTTCATAATTACAATCAAGGCCTTACTCTTACCCCCCTTCAAAACACAGTATTTTTCTAAAACTGAGATGATCTGGTAAAGGTTTGGACCACCAACAAGAATAGAGCTTTCTTAAATCTTCTTCTTTGTCTTTGGCCAGTTGTTTTACACTTATCCCCAATCTTAACAACAACTGTCCAATCAGAGAACTTGGTGTAGGACTGTAATCACCTGAAATAATGTTAAACGCCATTATATGGGCTTATTGGCCTATGCATGGCCCTAGTTGATGAAATCCTTTTTTATCCCCCTCGCCTTGGTTTCCTACCCAAGGGCAAGGTAATCATAAATTAGATCACTCTGACTGATAAATTAAATCTGCTGTTTTTCCAGTTTGTTTATATTTCAATTGCTTAGTAATTTAGCCGGAGAATACAGGAAATCAGAGAGTAAACTGGTCAGTTGTATGAGGACTAATATCCAGGGGGTCGGTTGTACGGAGGCTGGATAGCGCTATCCACCGGGTAGTGATTCATTTCAACCAGTTCCTAAAAATATTTGAAAAGCAATAAAATTCTAGCTTTGGAAGCAACAATTATTAAAGAGGATCCTCAATTTAGGAATACTAAGATATAATCAAAGTTTCAGCCAACAACGATCAACGGGCGATTTTAGAGCGATTGAAAAATCCGGCCCCAGTACGGTAGTTTGGGACGCTTGATTCAAAGCAGGTGACTGAAATTTCCTGATGACAATGCAGCTGCATGATGTTATCATAAATAGGCGAGCCTGAACTGATATCGTCGTCGCATTAACAGAAAACTAGATGATGAAATAGATATCTTTTAGGAACACATGACAGTCCACGGAATTAAAATGACCATTTGGTTTAGTGCGTTTTAAGTTTTGTGTTATGTTTCACTAGCCCAGCTAGGAGATGGGATGGTGCCAAACATTGGGCTAATAATACATTACAACCATTCCCAACAGGATTGGGGAACCTCCCTAAATAAAAGGTGAAGCATTTACTCTAATTCTAGCCTACTCAGCCACGCACAAGCTGTTCATGATTTTAACTGCATAACTGCACAACCCAATCTTGCAAAACTCCTTGGTGGTGGAAATCTAGGGAATTTTCAGAAGGCAGTCATCATCCTTATTTTCAAGCAGCTGATGAATAGAGAATGTAGTCTCAATTGACATTCATAGAACACCAAACTGGCCCTTGATTGTTAAATTATTACTTACAATAGATTAATAGAAAGTTTTCAACACATTGCCCCCCAACTGAGTACGCTTGCAGAAATATATATCGAAGTTAAAAGGCTGCCAAACAAGGATGGATTGTCTGCACAGTAAAGAAGTCTGATGCCTCATATTGAAAAATGTTACACATAATTTTAACAGAAGTGCAATTAAAGGTATATATGATTTTTTGCATATTACCAGGTCATCAACTAGCAATAATGATTTGATTAATAGATTACATCAGATCGACTTGTAAACGAATTGGTAAGCATAAAGCATACTGCACTATACACTGCTTGTGTACAAAAGCAATGCAATTAATGAAGGGAGAGATTATTTCTGCAGCCTAGCTAATGCCTATATTGTATCTTTGTGTGGTGCAATGTATATACTACATGTACCTTATTTCTAGGGTTTTTCTATGATGGGTTAGTGGGTAGATACATTCCGTATCAAGGGTAGGGTAGGAGAATTCATAAATTAGGATGGGATATCAAGGGTGGGGTAGGGGAATTACTCTAATAATTACTGAAAAAAAAAGCAATTTAATTCTTTCTTAATAGCAACTTTACAACTATTTATTAAAGTATGCGTGGTATGCAATTTGATTGATGAATATGACCATGGATAATAAAAACATACTAATAGTGTTTTTATCATCCATGATAGAACCTGATAAAAAATTTTTACCCTCAGTCTTGAACGTTTTCTCAATATGTTCTTACATAATAAATAGTCAGGATGCTTCATTATCATGTTTCAAATTAAAATTTAAGCTACGCGCGAGTAAAGCCACAAAGTAAATATCATGACAGGCCAGCAAATATTGTTTATAATCTTGTGCTGCACTTTGGCCCTATTTAATATAAATACACTGTCAAAAACGCACCACTAGTCTGCTACAAAGGTGAACAATTCCCTCAATTTCACTAGCAAATTCATTAAAACGTCGGAATTATCCATACGAAACCCCAAGGTTGTTGACTGTTGAGACGGCCGACAAGCAAAGTTAAAAATTAACAAATCTATTTTTCTATTTCAGTTACTCTGCAATCGATTAACCCCGTACCTTCAGAACTACAAGATTGTTTGAACTAGCAAAAATCTGGCAAAGTGGACATACATAGTTACCTGGAAACGCCGATAAAACAAGAACATCAACTTCGTCCTGTTTCGGCAAAGCTGTAATATCTCCGATGCAAAGCTCTATAAAACAATTACCTATATCTGTCCCAACCTCTAGCGCGTTAACAACACGAATTCCTGTCGTCATATTGCAAGATAAAATTTACAACGTTCAAAATGTTCGATTAACACCTCTCATAAATCCTTGTGGGTTGTACTCTAAAGGTTCTAATTCTAATTAGAAATTCGCAACGTACTTATTATGATATACATTGTGTAATTAAAAATTATTAATTAATGGCGCTGTTTCCACAGTGACCACACACGAAATAGTATTTTCCTTGCCTGCGAAGGTTTTGATTACAACCCATGTATTATAGCATTACATATTGATAAAATTATTTTCAGTACAAAGGCGAACGAAGCATGGACGAAACCATTCCTAATCTTCGATTTTTAAAATATTACGTTTTTCTAAGTCTTCCATTTCTTTCAACAGGTATGCTACATCATACTCCAGTTCATTAAATTTTGACAGGGAAACCTAAAGACAAAGCAAGTGTATGATGACATTCTGGAGTTAGATTACAGTGATATGCATGCATTACATGATAACATTTGGAGAACTGATTTCAACCTTACAAGTCTAATCCTACAACATTGGCACATTTGGCTGTAGAAATATTAATTTCCCACCTCAAATGATTTTATACTGCCATCACTTGTTTTCACCTCCATAAAGACTGTTGGCACCAGCACTCGATTAAGTGAGCTATTTAATTAATAATAGTTTGAGACACTTGACCTTCCCAACTTTGGTCGGTAAACTAGGAGGTCAGGGTTTTATACCTGGTCGATATTGTCACATCTACTCTCCATTTCAAAGATTGCAGCCCTGGCAATCTTATCCTATTGCTTAATACACCAGTTTCAACCCTAGTATGGCTAGAGGAAAAAAGTTATATATGAAATGTACATTCCATTCCAGTTTGAAAAGACTCACTGCACATTTTATACTTTAGAACAAATGTGGAAAAAAATTAACAACGAAAGTTATAAATGAGCTGCCAGGTCATTTGGGGGACTCTTTTAAAGTTAGCAATGCATGAATGATATATTCAAATTATATGGACTAATTGGAACTGTCAATTTGAACACCAAAATATAATAGGATTTGGGTCATGTGGTAATGCAAAGAGAAGGTTTTCCTGTATTGAATCAGCACTTTTGGGTCAACCCTCATTATTCAGCCTACCTCTTGAATACATTCACCATGATTTCATTAACAATGTTTTCAGGAATTCTAAAAATATTCACAAATATGTAGAAAAAAATGTACATTAAAATAGGTAAGTCAACTAAAAGAGAGTTACAACTCATGTATAGATTATTAAAATTCAAAGTGCACATTTCAAAAGCTTACTTGTAGGATAATAATTCAGCTTTATAAGTTTCTTGCTTTATTGATGTTAGTGTCTGTCTCAATGTTGCTTTCATTATTTTATGTAATCCAGAAAATATTTGTAAAACAGACTCCTCAGAAATATTCTTATCTCTCAAACTACACAGTATGTCTTGATCAACTTCATAATTTTCAAGAGAATGTTGGACTACTAAATAAAATAAATTGACATGGTATTTAAACAATTATCAATTTGCTTATATATACTGCAAGAGAGAATACTATGGAAAAAGATAGAGAAAAAGATAATCTTAGATAGCCAACTGAAGATAGTGTACCGTATATGATATCACATATTATGTGGAGGGCATCTCTTCAACCATAATAAAACCAATATGGGTTAATACTGGGCTTGCAATCTCCGATGATCGTCTTGGGTTTTTTGTGCCCCTCAAACTTATGGAAATTAGAAACATATAGGTATGCAGGGTGTGTGCACATTTTACAATGTATTTGAGGGTAAGTCCAGTGATTTCAGGGTGCTGGTGTTTTTCCTCATTTTTCATAGTGATGGGTGTATGTGATGCTGTGCACAATTAAGACAGGTTGAGGTCTAAGCACACATATGAAAATTTGTATATAGGAGAAAGAATACTGGAATACTGGATTATAATTATGAAAATTATGAGATCACCAAAGGTGATAACAAAATATACCTTCTAAAAGCTTCTTGAACTTTTCCACCTTTAGGCTAGTAAGGTGGAAAAGTTCCATTTTTCGAACCATTTAAGTACCATTTTTCGAACTTCTGTTGGGATTTTAGATCCATGAAAAAGATTACTATCGCCTTGAAATGCGGGATTTGATCTCAAAGTACCCGTTCGATCACGAGTTGGTGGAGCAGCCATCTTCGTTCGTCGTTATCTGGATTTCTCACTTGGATTTCTGGATACGACGAAATTCCTTAGATTTCCTCCCAAATTCCGTATTAAATACGCTAAGAATATATCCGTATAAATTTCTTACTTAGCATTTTATAAGTTGCATGACTTGCATCAAACTCCAACCATCAAAATGAACTGGGCTTAGTTTAACAAACTTTAACAATGAGTAATTTCAACAGTTTTTCGAGGTTTTTCCGGCACGTTATGCAAAGAGAGCGAAGCTAAGGGCTAACATCACCTACAAGTGTAAACAAAACTCCTGCCGCCGTTTGAACGATGGTATCATGGTGATGACAACAATTGGTGGACAATATAAACTTCCTGTTTTAAATATAAAATACGTATAATTTGCACTAAATATGTCTGTTGAACCATAGCAATATCAATATGTTTTAAATAAACTAGAACTATAATAAAAACTGTTATATGGCTGTGCTATTAATATGAGGTTTAATCAAAAGGAATTAGCGTTTATCGCTCTCCAACCAGCTGAAACTTTTGATCTTCAAGGTTTATTGTGGTTGAAAGAAAGAGATGGTTTTTTTTTGAAGCGAACTGAGTGTAAGTGTTGTTCCAGGAAACAGTTTGTTCTTTTTATAGTTTGTCTATATCTGAATTGCTATACTATATAATATTATTCGATATAATATCCACCATTCTACACCCGGTTTACGTGATAAAGTTGGCAAGACTGACTGGCTCCACTTCCTTGACTCTTGATAATGTGACAATACTGTTGTTAACTGATATACCTCATACTATTAAGAGAGGAAAATCAGCAGACAGACCCCTCTGAGCACCATAAGCATTTACCCTTTTGGCACTCCTTCACTACTGCCAGTACCTTGTTTGACTAGCTTTAATATATATTGACACTTAGCAAAGTTACCCCAGGTGTTGAGTGTACAAATGTGTATTTAGTTAGCATACAGAAGACCTGCATTTTGCTTGAGGGTGATTAGGTGCATTCTGGATTTGACTGAAAATGCATGACATAAGAAAGCCACAATATACTGTGTATACAGTATTTATAGGATTAAATAATTAATGTCATATTGATAGGCTAATGCCTTCATTAGCCCCCCATTATAACCATTGAGCAGCGTGGCAGCATACTTAAATAACTTCATATCAATTTTGATAGAACAACTTCCTACAATAGCCAAAAAACCTAGGTAGTTGTTATACCAAATTTGATGCAAAGTTAACAGGCAAATACTAGGTCATATTAGACGCAAGTGGTCAGGATCAACATCGATCCCCAGGGACTCAAACTTCGAACTCCACTAATCTTGAATTGCCAAGTTTCACAGAATGGTCTTATCATAGTACATTTTGTATTTTGTGTATAATATTTACACAACACAATGACTGAAGTAATTAGCAGTAAGTCTGAAATGAGATGTGAGTACCAGTCACACAGTATACTGTATGTTTTTTTAACAGCATATACAGAAAGATGGTGTAGATTAAAAGGAAATCTTTTATTTTATTGTAAAGGAAGTGAAAAGGTACTCACACTGATCTGTTATGAATATATAATTGCCTCTTTATGTAACTCCTTTCACTATGTATGCAATTGATAATCAACTTGAATGTTTGCTATAACCAAAGCATTTATGATTCATGTGATTGTTCATGGTACAATAAGTAAATTGTTCAAATTACATTCAATGTTTTATATTATGTTTTTAGACCTCTGAACTTGCTGGTTTGTTGGTTTTAGAGAGATGCAATATCAGTAAAGATGTAAACTCTAGCAGGAAATATGCATTTACTCTAGGTATACCACCAATTGATTGTTTTCATTCAGGGCCACACAGAAGATTTTTGGGGCCAGGGTTAAAATTTTTTTGTTAGGGGGCCCAATCCTGTAACAATATTTCCTATCATAGCCTGGATGGCATCCACAAGGTATTTTTGGAGGCTGGAGATTAAGCACTCTTATCCTAGGAGGCTTCAGAGGAAATTTTGAAGCAGACAATGTAAATGAGGTTTTCTATATGTTACTGGTGAGATTTTTCACAATTTTTAAATCTATTACATTGCATTACTCATATGCAATAGATTAGTATTTCCTAATAGGATAAATTGTTTAAAAATCAGGCATTGTATAAAAGATCAAGTCACTCCCAAATCATGCAATTGATATTTACACAAAATCAAACTGCACAACTTGCGATCTGATTATGCAAACAGCCTTTCTGCAAAATTAATGATAGTTATACAGAACTCTTATATTCTCGTAAATATATTTTGAAAGAAGAGAATGAATATTGCATATTATTGGTGGTTAATTAATGACCTCGACTCGTCTTGCTGATGTGACCCGCGTTGTCACCAATATTTCAAATATCATTACATAATATTATTACATTGAAAATATGAATAGGTTAAAATGCTACGTTCAAAATATCTTACATGAGTATACTACTTTGTATTTTAAATATCAGTGTGAAAATTTTATTCGAAGACAACGTAATGCTTCTTTCCGCAATAACTTATTGCGCCAATAGAACAAGATGGAATTAAGAACTGATAGTGAGAAAATGAGTGTCGTACTCCAAGAACTTAAAATGATTGCTTTAAACGTTGCTTTTGGCGTCAAGCTAGCCTCAATGGCAGAAGGCAGATAGCAACTGAATGTACAAAACAAAACAAAAAAGCATGTTTAGCATCGCGTATTCCTTGCAGAAAAGCCTTTCGACGTTTAATGTTTGCACGACCAGTGATAACGTCAATCCTACGTCTGTTATATACTGCCAAAAAAATTCTTGTATGCATAAAAACCATTGCTAGCATAGTTAGTGTTATAAATACGGTTTGTATTACTTTCACTGTTCCTTGATCGATGAAATATATAAAAAAGTAGGCTCGTAACGAATGGACAAACCAAAGGATTAAAACGATTTTGAAAATACGTCTATTCGTTACTTTTTCCCTATGAAAAACTGGATGTATGACTGACAAATATATTTCAAAATTTAGAGCCAAAAATGTGACAACTGATGCAGACACAAGTATTTCAATTGCTAGGTTGCTCATCATGACATTAAAACATCTTTCATTTCCACGTATTTCCCTGCTCAGATGTAGCAAAAACAGCGGTTCTGCAATGAGTCCAGCTGCTAAGTCGTTTGAAGATAAAACCATTACAACGAAAAACGAAGTTTTCCGTTTTAACTGCGGCGATTTCCAAAACGCATGGATAGCTAGATAGTTGAGAACTATTATCAAGAGCGTTTGTATGAAATTGTAAGTTAAACAGACGACATGGTTGATATAGCATGGCCGGCAATGAAAGCCAGTGACAAGTAACAACTTTAAATTCTCCCAAACGCAATATTCCAAATATTTTTCAAATTCTGCAGTTGGTGTTGTAGACGTTTCGTTTCGCGTCATGTTTCTTCATTTCAAGAGCTCTATAATTGCTTAAACTGACTTTTGATAGCCTGGAATAATTTTTGTTTTATTTGGCCTATCATCTAAGACTAAGTGCCAGATGGTTAAATAGAAAAATGAGATAAAGACGTAATGACTCTTGGCAAATATGACAATATTGATATGGAAATGCCATCTATACATGTCTCTCCGGCTGTCTTTGAAACATCACTACTTCTATAATATGGATTTCACGTATTCCCATAACATCAAGCTTTTACGTTTTAAAGATTGGCTGTATATTGATGGGTCTAATATAATTAATCAAAAGATATTACTAGTTTTTCCTCAAGTCCCAAATTTGCATTTCAAAAAAAATGTGTACTTTTGAGATTACAAACTCGTCCACGTGACTTGAGGTAGCCGCCATCATGTCGCGCCATGTGTTCACATTCTTATCAGTAAAATTTGTGAAAATGTGATATTCTGTTTTCATCGTAATGCCGGCCTGCCGTCATGACAGACCAGGCTTTCAGGAGAAGGAAAAGATAAACAGATATGCAAAATACGATATTTTTTTAACTCCAAACGACGATGCAAAGGCTATTTTTTATCTATCATCAGTTCTATCCTATCAGTTCGAACTAAGTGCCCAGGAAACAAACGTTTTGCGCTACGTTTCACTACCATGTGATTGAGGTCGTCGCCAAATGTCGTCATGCACATGCACAATGCAACAACGAACACATAGCCTCATTAAACTAACGATCTGTTCGTCAAATAATTATAGACTAAACGTTGAAATTGATTATTTTTCATATCATGTTTGACCTCATTCAGTAATTAATAAGTCGCACCGTGTCACGTTCAACAAACGAGTTAACTTTTGATTAGTTTAATTCCCTCATCACGATATTTTCATGAGCATTTTTGGGCGGGGCTTCGAAATAAAAATTATGTATAGCTCTTTATATCCACGAACTTTTACTACCTCCAGCATTCTGTTTATATGAAGTGTAAATGCATGGTATACTTAATTCGGTATAGTGTTGATACTGTTAAAGGTGGATAAAATTCATCATCGAATATTAAAAATGTCAATTACTGACACTTATCATGACCAACTTTGGCAAGACGAACTCTGGGGGATTCTAGTAATAGCTATAGTTGTCTTAAGAAGGGCCTGGAGGTGAACTGCATCAGTCACATCACGTTGCTCACATCACTAATAATTAATTTTAATTATAAGAACGGCGGCTCTTATTTTTGGAGGCTTACTATTTTCTAGTGTTCGACAGACAAGACGAAGGACAGCATTACCATTTTGCGGCGAATTCCGAAGCTGAGTATAACGACTGGAATAAACATATAAAAAATGCAAGGTTAGTGTTAAGGCTATATGCGATTTTGTCTTTTGATGGATGTAAACGAGTGATAAGTTACTGATGTTCAAATAAGAGCTTTTATACACCAGAACATTCGTAACTAATTACTCGTTCACATCTATCAAAAGAAGAAAATCACACAAAATCGCAGCAAAAATCGCAAGTGTAAACGAGCCTTTAAGTTTTCATTGAACCGTAGCTTACATGACTATGCAGTATATATAATGATGATTGATTCTTGCAGCTACGAAAAGCTTAAAGAAAAATTACAAAAACTATGTGAACAGATTACCGAGATGACTGGTGAGGTAAACAATATTATAAACAATATCGTGTTGGGCATGGGCATGAACTGTGGGATGGGAAGTCAAGTCTATCCACAGCTAGTTATTATGCATATATCCGTTGGATTGCAAACTGCCCTTGTTAATTTTAGCACCCGTTACCGCATAACCATCCATTTCGTGATGATAACGACAGCGAGGTAAGCATTTGTTTACGTAAGTATATACCTGTGCCCATCTTTATACTCTGAGGTACCAGGTTAACCACCGGCCTCTTAATGCTTCAACAAGTGAACAACCTGGTCGGCATTATCGATTGATACGCCCGCGCCAGCTCTAGTTGGCGGAAACTTTGCGTCGATGAGAAAACATATAGTGCACATATAGTGGCAGCCTCACGGAGTGGTTGCTTCAGGAAGTTGCTCTCACGTGTTTGCGGCGGAATTTATCACATTTTTTCGTGCAATTTTAGCCTCCAAAACCACCAAAACCGCTTCACAAACCTCCGTTGCTGGAAATAAGCATGGGTAATGTTCATGTAAATTATAACTTTCGAGCATGTATAGAATTTTGAAAAACTCATTCTGAACAATATGTTAAGTAAAGCTAAATATTGTCAATTTATTACACAGCTTGCAATGATCTAAAACCAACTGTGGAGAATAAATATCCAAATGCAGTTATAGTTGTTAGTACTATGACCCCTCCTGGAGCAACTTGGTCCAGACTTGCACAGACTGAAATAATAGAGGTATTACAGCATGATCAGGACCTGTTGAGGCGATTTTTATCCAATACTGTTTTTGTCCAATTTTCCGTGTGCATGTTGGATTTTCTTGTGTTTTAGCAAAAACGTCACCCATATTTCTTGACGACTATAAGCATACCTTCTGGTGGAAATTACAGTGAGGTAACAAGACTAAAACTTGCTGTCTTTGATGTTCGCGACCGAGATAAAGAAGAGGCAAGTAGTTCACTAAATATAGTGTATGTAATTTTTTAACTTCAAACAAATCGTCTTATTGCACAAAACGTCAGGGTTCTTCTTCAAGTGAGATGAATTTTTTAGATGACTCATTTGGGTCAGGCAGTTTGTACAATCAAGGATATATTGGATTCCACGAATCAGAAAATTCAACTTTCTCTTACGTGAGTTCATCATTATGCTTTCCGAGAAGCAGAGAATAAATATTGGATGATATATAAACAAATACTAGTGTACCCTTTATAACATGCATGTTTCTTTTTTCGGACCCTTTACATGTTTCCGCGGTCAACAGTTTCAAAATGTCATGACAATTTCGAAATGTTGTCTGTTTTAGTGGCTTGGACTCTCCAACGGCCTCAGGGACAATAACATTTAGGCTGGAAGGTAAAATAATTTTTATCAAAATAGATCTAAAGATCAAAGATCAAAAGATCAAAGATCTTTCTTTCTTTTAACTGAGAAATCTTTCTAACTAACACAACAAAATGTCATACTATAATGCATGTATTTTAGGTTGAAACTGTTCAAGATACTTTGGTAGGTATATAAGGTTATTGTAATATAGATTGTATTATGCATCCTTGAAAGATTGGTCAAGTATTAATGATTGTATTTTTTTAATCTTTGAAATAAGATTTTTCACCTATTTTCAGGCGGACACTGATGGAACGTTCAGACCAAGATGTGGCTCAATAAACAAGTGCGTAAACGATAATCGTTTGAAGCAGTTGTGTTATAGGGTGCCTTAGGAAGATAGATCAAGGAGAGTGACGCCCGGTTATTATTGGTGTTTTTTTCATCTTCTATATAGACCGAAATTCGACAATATGTTACAAAGATCATTTAGATTTCCTACAATGTAAGTATTGCATGTGGTTTTACTGCAACGAAAGATCGCGTCATCATAATGGGTTGAAAAGTCAATTCGATACTTTTTAGCTTGGGTACAGAGGTGAAGTTTGTGGATATGATGGGCGAAAGCTTTCTGACGTTCAGAATTCCTCAACAATTACTGTAAGTCATGAGTAAATATGATATTTCATTTAGTAAAATGATTAGTTTTCGTCTCGAACTAAAATGTCGTTACCTATAGTTTACCGACTATATAATACGTTAAAATGTTTACCTTTTTGCAAATGCTTAAATACCGCGATATAATTTCAAATTTATAATCTGAATCATATAATATGCGTCGAGATCAAACTTCAGAAATTGATACGAGAAAAAGAAAGTATAGGTAGAAACAGTAAGAAAAAATATACGTATTCGTATTTTATTTCTATTGATGAGGCATGCATGCGCATATTTTTATTGATAATATGTTTAAACCATGCATGCATGCACGGATGTTTCTACAAGTTAATGAGTCATATAGCAAGTTCTTGAGTCGTATATTAGGGTTATTCAGCGGGACTGTTTCCACGACAAAATCAGCTGATTGATCTGTAACTAAAAAATATTTATAATGATTTTAAAATGGATTCAAAAACAGTGCACTTCTTCATTGCAGTCATGGACGCATGAGAATGATTTTTTAGTATTTCAAGGAGTGTATACATATATGTGAATTGGGAAAACGCCATCGTTGCACGAAAAATTTATTACCACAATATAATAGTATCATTTTTATTGTCTTACATTTTGTGGTCTGGACGTGCTTCGAGGTCGTCTTGATGTAAAACTCAATGGTCGCCTGGTAGTGCGATATTGCCTGATACGTCGGGTTGTACGGAAGACAAAACGCGTTGTTTGTCGTGGTGGTGTTGGTGTTTTTCTGTTGGTGTTTGTTGAACGGTCAGGAAGACCGCTGATGGTGTTGCCTTTATTCGCCTTGTTTCGTTGAAGAAATCTGTGCTCTAGCAGCTGTTGATTTTGAAATGAGGCTAACATCAATTCTGGGTGTTGGTGTCACTCGCCATGGTCCAAAATCTGCTCGGTACACATCTCCTATTCTTAAAAATTTGTTTTCTGATGGCTCGTCACCTTCGTTTTCTGATGATATATCGATTAGTTTGTTATCTGATGCTATTTCAGCTTCGTCTTCGAAAACATCATAATTCTCACCATATGTACATGGCAGCAAGAAAATTAGCAATAACGCGAACAGAATACTTTTCGAGTGAATCTTGTGGTATAATGCCATTGCCTTAATCCCCTGCCGAGCAGCTGGTATTACAACTATACATGCACTATTTCAACTTTTATATGAGATTTCGCCCTTCGGGCCATGATTGTCAACGCCCATGATACCTATTTCATTACAAAGATGCTTTAGGTTACCGTCTTCCTTTTTCATTTCATGTGCCAGACTTTCAAACTTATTTAAAGAGTGTCTGTTGGCAGGATGCATGCCATGCAACTTCTCGAAAAAACTCAACAAAGTCTTAATCTTCACTGGAATGAAACAGCGTATAAAGAAGCTTTTTCAATTGCTAGGTCGTTTTAAAAAGCATCTTTTTTGCTTTTTGCAAAATTTGGAATTAAGCATTTCATAGATCCAAGTAATATAATGAATATCTTTATTGAAACAAACCATTACTGAAGTGTATGCAAGTGAGACACAGTGTCACACATATATTCATCCCTGACTACTGGTTGCGCACTTTCGTTTACAAAATTCAATATATCTTCAGATTGCGATTTTGATGTTTTGCATGCATGAATGTCACTATATTTTAAGCATTGGCTTTCGTGGTTGTCAGGAAGAGAACAATCATAATCAGCAAAGGGCAATATAAAAATGTCATTTCGTGTGCGTCAAAACGTTTTTTTATTAGCTGCCGTAAGCATCCGCTCCTTATTTTCAAGTTTTCTTATAGAGTAGGGGATGTCTGCTGCATCATAAAGACCTTTCTCTATACTATATCTATATCACTGTCTGTAAATGTGACCTTGAACGTCTTAGACGTCCGAAGATGATGAAATAATACCTTTCAAGAACGCAAATAACTAAAAGTCATTATTACCATTGTGATTATCGTTGTTTCCATTGCATGCAGTCATTATTATTATAACTGTATAATCTGTATTAGTAGAATCATACTAGCATACTATTGCAAATGCTGAAATTTGATTGGCTACTCTACTCGCTATCTAATTGTTGATAGATAGCGAGTACGCAAACAGTCGCATTTCTGGCGTATTTTTTAGAAAAATGGCCTCCGGCTCGCGGTTTTCTGAGGTTTCTGAGGATGAACTTGATTGAGGATGAACTGATTCTACTAAAACAATTAGATTACTTGCTCTCAATTTCTATGAGGTGATAGTTGATGAGGGCGAAGCCCGAAATCTCGAGCTCGTAATCTAATTGTTAATTAGATATACTTGTGGCAATAGTAATATTAACATATGGCCTGGCCTAAACCACGAAATTTATTCGTTAATTTAGTGATCGTGTTTTTCATGCTTTCTTGTTGTTTGATACAAAATATCATGAATCTCTACCTGCTCAAAACCACGGAATATATGCATGCAGCAGGGCTCCTATAGCTATATGCCTTACGACGTGTCTCTCTGATTTCATTGCAGTCGACTTTGCAGGGTAATGGCGGTTTTGTTTGAAATTTTAATTATGCATGACATTATATGGCATTGTAGCAGTATTCAGGGGCTTTTACGGAGGCAAACTAGGAAATAGTTAAGAATGAGGAGACGACATAAAACTACAATACAACTCATTAACTATGTTGAGGTAGATTTGTGCAAAAAAATGTACCTTTCTCATCACGTGTCTATTGTATTTTGGACAGATAAACCAATAGCAATCTTATAATTAAAATATTTTCAAGTCAAGGTTGAGGAGCTTAGCAAGACAAATGCCATTGGTAAATTTGGCTCAAATACAATATAGACACGTGACGAGAAAGGAACGAAGTTGTTGTGAGAAATGAGTTGTATTATACTTTAATTTAGTCTTCAACCATGTATATTTTATTAACTGTGGTCTAAGAAATAGGTTACTTTATTTGGACATTCATGACTCTATTCTTTAGCATCTATCAGGAAGATAATCGATGATGGCAGCAATTGTGAACGAGTCTTTAACAAAAACAACAATAGTGAGACATGGATATTAGTAATTGCCTTGCAAATTTGGCGGATATTATTTTGAGGAGTGCATAAACTTTGCTTGGCCTGCTCCCTTGTGTCGTATTGAAACTTTTCACTATTCGGCCTGCCGGGCCTGGATGTGTTCGTATAAGTTCGGACTAGCTAAGTCTAAGGTATCCCAAATTGTTCTAAATGAATAATTACCAAGACAAAAAACACTTTTGTTTTTCTGCATGTTTATTATTTTAACACTTTATCATTTATTGCAAAAAGAATTCTAGAAGTTCCCAGTGACTATATAAATGCATGAATATTAGTTATGTATGCACGCAGTTCAAAAGATATTTAGCCTAATAATTTCCCGATACATCTACGCCCATAGCATCTGATATTTCTATAACGTGATCTGTAACCACAAACACAATCCAATGCCCGTTGGTAACATATCCATTGAGGAATATTTGATCTACGACATGAAGCATATGTTTCGCAGCACCGTTGACAACCAGTGTAGATTGGCAAAACACAAACATAACTTTGCTGGAAGATCGTTCGCCTAGGAACCACGCACGTTAGACCACAGTCAAATGGACAAACCTGAAATAAGATTAAAATATTTTTGGGTTGTTTTTTGTTTATTAAAGACACAAGCATGCATTGCAATGATTGCATATAGTATTTAATATGAAAATATAGAAGATACTTAGGGTTATTCGCCATTATAGGCGATAAATAAGGCTATCGTTGAAAGCATGCACAAATAATGTTTACGAGAGATTTAACTCTAACAGTCTAACTGCATGGCTTATAATAACATCGCATAACTCACACTCGGCCGGAAAGTAGGTCTTGGCCTTCTTGTGGGTCTTGGTGGTCTTGTTATTCTTCTTGACGTTGCTCGTCTTGATCTGAACCTTCGAAACCTGAGCCTTCGTGTTGTGCTAAAGCCCAAAGTAGGCGTTGCTCGTGGTGTTGGAGTTTGCTGAACGCCTGCTGCTGTCCGTGATGGTTGAATCAAACTTGGTGTCACTCGTATATGATCTTCTTGGTACTCTTCGTCAATATTCGACCATTCGTTTTCCGATGGTAAACCTTCTGCTTCGTCTTTGAAGTCATAACTTTCACCACGGGTGCAAACCAATAGAACAACTGTCAGCAAAGCGAACAGAAGAGTTTTGGAGCGAAAGGCTGCCATTGTCCAACTCTAGATATCTGGTCAACTGAACCCCTGCACCTTTTTCTGTTCTTATATACACGAGGTATATATGGACCTTTTTTACATGCCAATATCACCTCCGGTGATTTGCATGGATGAATGAGTTCACTTCATTTTAATTACAAATAATATTTCCGTTTCATCTTTCCTGTTGTCCCCTATTTCTGCGACATTTGGATGCCTATGCGACTGATGACGTATGTAGGAATAAATGCCGTTACATCAGCAAAATTTGAACGGAATCCCGAGTGTGTACGCTGGTTTCAACTATTGTGTAATACTGCTTTGTGATATTGCTCATGAAAAAGATAATAATTTCTAAACACTATGAATTGTTTAGGATTAAGTATATGATTAATGAAGCCTCATTATATGAAGGTATTTGAGGAGCCTTCTCACGAAGTGGAGTGTCTTGTTTTTCACACATCAAACAAAGACCATCAGTCAAACATATATGCAAAATTTTTACGAGAATGGGGAACTCAGCTCCAGTGAACATACAAGAAAAATGTTCAATAACAGGCTAAAATAAATGTCCTATCTGGATATTTTGTTGATATTTTAATCGACCCGCATGTTTGTATTAATATTGTTATTATATTAATACTAATTACTCATTTGCCAAAAGATGCATGAACGTTGAGCTGAATAAGCGGATTCATTGCGTTTACGTACCATTGTTTACACGGATTATAAATTTGCAAATAAAGAAAGAGACATCCTGTTATGTTCGGCATTGCTCTGAGGGGCTGAAAGGCAATATTGTTAAACTAAAACTATCCCGGCCTATTGCTACGTAATATCTCTTTTAAGCCTTCTTTATAGATCGATAGACGATACAATTTATCAACTCCATGGAGCCCATTTCCATTCTTGACTATACTTGACTAGCCCAGGCATATGATCGCAGGTGTTCTTCAAGAGTCTATCTTGTAAAACCTTACTGCGAGTGTTATTTGTATTTCAAATGATGAAATCTTTCTCCTCTTTTGTCTCATAAAAACATTACCATGAATGCCATAAATATACAAAATACAAAATTACCATAAATATACAAAAAAACAAACCTAAATTTACTATACTCATTGATGAGCCGATATAATAACAATATAAATAAACTTTTTTTAAAACGTAAAATGTAAAACAAATTTAATATTTTCCCTTATTGCGCGAACTGAGCAGCTTAACTAATTATCGGGAGGAGGTTTAGCCACTAATAATACTCAGACTACATGTCTATCTTATACATATCCACATCTATTCTACGTTGCATTATAGGGCTATCACACACGCATGCAAGTAACGCTAACAAGCTATTATACTTCATGAGGAAATGTGAAAGAATAGACTAACTTTTTTAATGCATGAAACTGCACTGCCTATAGTTAATCATGCAATGATTAAAAGAATTGTGTAATTGTGAACAGCGATCATAATCTCTTATTGCCTCTTACAGGAAGATTTTCATATCTGAAGAAAAGCAAAAGATTTTAGACTTAAATAATCTTGGCGACGTAAGTGCCATATCGACAACTTGTTTTTTCCTACAATTAGCAGTGTGATTATTTTCATTAATTGCTTGCATGGCGGGCTCAATTTTGACCCATGCTTATGTGTCTCATGCAGTAAACTGTAATAAATAACTGTCATATTCATTTCACTGGTCTTATGTTTGAAATCTAATTTCTGACGCTAACCCGACAGGTTTTCTTCATAGGATGCGCGGATAGTCTGATCTATATATATTATAATTGCGAGGCAAAGTCCAGTATCTGTCTTGAAGTTTGTCTGAGCCCTCTTGTCAATATTAACATATTTATTCATTACAAGTTTTCATGATTATTTGGTACAAATTGCATGGTTCGATCAAAATGAAATTTCCCTATTTCAAAATATATAAATGTGTTTTTTAAAACCCTTTCAGTCGGGAAAATTTAAATTTTCGAAATGTCTGGTAGTTTTAGTAAAACACGAAACTGTAGGGTCTGGAGTACCTATAATATAAGCAATTTTTTATGATTTATCAGGTTATCTTCGCCCTTAACGTTGATGTTTTAAATTTCAATTCATAGTTAAACTCGGATTGGGACAATGTGCGTCAGGAAATTCTCGACAACCATTTTAAATTAGTCAGTAATTATACTGCATCATTTCGTCATCTGAATAATTTGAGAGGTGCGAAAATTTGATCACTTGCAGTAATAATAGAAACACTTACTTTTAAATTTCATATTCTTTTGTCATATTGCCATTTTAATAAATGTTGAGGAATGACCATGCATACAATGTTGGTCACATGTAGCTACCACCCCCAATTACCTATTCCACATGCAGAGTTGCAAAAAGAGTTCAACCTTCCTCCGGTAGGATTTCAAGTTTTGAAAACCTTCCTAGCTCAAAATGACGTTACGTCATGCCGTGAGTCAAGTGGCAACCAGCATAAACAAATATTTGTTTTTTTGGTACATGCATGTGATCAATGAGAGTGCTCAACTTTTAACCTTCCTCACAAACCTCATTCAAAGCAAACCTTCCTCCGGGTGGTACCCGCGTACCGCAGCTTTTTTGCAACTCTGTCCACATGCTGTCATCAGTGTAATGTCACAATATCACATCCATTACGTGTTCACCATGCGATGTTGAACATGACCTGTAGAGAGCTCCTTGCTGAGTAGCGGAGAAAATCCAGGCGTAACTGACGGGCAAACGAAAGCGTGTAACGCTCGCTTCCCATTCACTCCTGATAGTTGAAAATTCTCTTCTTCGTCCTAATTTACGACGTATTGAATTTATTGGATTTTTTCAGAAAGGCAAGATGTAGGGGTGTCATCTTGGCGTAATTTTAAACCAAGCAGCCTGAAGACGGACAAGACCTTGGCGTTTGTTACAACAAACTTACATTTGCAAAGACTTAAAGTCATAGATGGGACGAATGGTATTAATTTTTTCTCCTATATTTTGCTCAGTATTCCGGCCTGATAGCAATATACTGTTATAGCAATATTGTATACCTAAAATATTTTTACAAACATTCCAACATTTAATGCATTTCTTCGATGATCACGTAATTTGGGCCTCGCTCTCATGAATCACAAGGGATTAAGGGTCGACACTGAAAGTCAAGCTCTTATATATATGCAATCGATACGGCGTGATGTAGATCTTTGACTCGATGAGTTTGAGTGTGATTATGTCTCTCAATCCAATATAGAAGGACTCCCAAAACCAAATGTATTAATGATGTAATCATCGAAAGAGCGTTTCACTTATTTTTTTCGCCAATGTCTTTATTTAGAACAAGGCTATGATGTGGTTACGTTTGGGGCTCCATCGGCTCATTCAATGAAGTACAGTAAAGGAGGGTTGAGAAGACTTCTAGGAAACCTGAGAGAAGCTTATTTTACGTACGTAAAAACACCTTGCTTTACTTCCGATTCGTAAAACGTGTAGTGTGTGTATAACGCATGCGCGAAGATCTTTTGACTAGCTTACCATCTTGTGATTTTGGCGTAATAACACTCTCTGCATCTCTCTGTTTGGATGTTCAGGCAAAGTGGAGGTGACAACAGAGCAAACCGAGCTAAGAATAAAAGAAGTAAGGGATTGTCCGTTATTTATGTTTTGATTTTTACTGATATTTTTAATAATAAGGGTTAAAGGATAAAATCGAAGCCAAACACATGACGCAATCGCAATATTAATTAATTACCATTAATTCATGTATCTTCAATAATATGCTGCATTCTCATAACAAATAAATTTCTTTGTACACTTTTTTAGTTGAACTGGAACTGTTGAAACATGCATTTAAGGATATATGTAAAAATTTTAAAAGGTATAAAATATGATTCCCGATATAAGTACTGCTGTTTTTTATCTGCCCAAGTAACGCATAGCGCCAGCGCCTCCGTTGCAGGATCGGGCATGGAACTATGACATACAGGGCCGCTATTCGCATGCAAGTGGCTTCCTATTTGCGGTTTAAACAAATACTACATCATTTGTATGCTCATTGTGAGCATATTTTATCTACAAATTATTTATATATAATCAGCTGTCCTACGCTTGTCATCATTTTAGCGCTTTAGCCAATAACAACTTGGAGGAGGTCATCGAACTCTCAACAAAGTTGCACGAAAAGGTGAGTTATACCAAAGACCAAGAATATACCTCTTCGGTTATTTCTTGTGAACCTGGCAAGTTGATCTGCTTTTGTACAACGGCGAGACGCCTCGAGACACGACCATTTTAAAACAAAACTTGAGTAATGATCCGATAATAATGGTTTTGTGTCTTAACCTGTTTTTTAGCATGCTTCATGTACCCATTGAACTTCTCATGTAGGTGAACGATCTTCTAAAATACTATGAAATGACGTTTATCATCGATTCTCTTGTTTCGTTGAGTACATCCCGTCCAATTCCATCCACGGCTTCAACTTCTCGTGAAGAATATGGTGAGAAATACACATACAAAGGTAGAATGAACGTATTTCCTATATATAAGATTTCGTAATTCGTTTTTGGTATATGTGTGGGATAATTTTTATCACCCTATACATTTTATATCACCTTTATCCCACATGTCCCTAACTGTGTGTATATGCATGGATCAACTTAACTTGGCGAATGCGGGGCAAATTGGAGTAGACTAGAAATAGTTATCGGGATTACGAGATGCATGCATGGGTTGAAAGTGCGGAATTCAAGGAACCTTATGAGATCATCTTGCATGGGAGAAAGTCACATTCAGTAAATGACCAAGCAGTGGTAATGTAGTACCTAACTTAAGTAATAAATTTTCATATATTCTTTAGGCCTAAATGATTTTCAACCTGAATCGGAGGATGCCGATGACCCCGAATGCCAGGTATTTTTGATTCACTAACATGCAGACTGACCGCGAATAAACTGAATAACTTGGCTTGGCACAAATAAACTGGCTGATTGGATATAGGAAGAGAATAAATCGGACGTTTTTCATGTAAATTACTCTTCGATAGGTTCTGCGTAATTCTATTGAAAGTTCAGTGGCGCAGATTCTAAAAATGATTAACGAGTTGAATAAAGAAAGTCCGCTAATTTTGAATGGTAGGTTTTCCGTATAGCTTCACGAAATTAATCCTTTACTTTCAAAGTGTCATAACAGAATTGTCCAATTGGGATCAAGCGTTTTTGAGTGAGTTGTTTTGTAAGCTAGTAGCTATAAACTACGTTTTATCTTAGACTTAGCAAAGAAAAGTTGGCGAACGATAGGAGAGAAGACTTTGGATTCCGTGTAGATGATGTTTACTATTTTGTTGACGCTCTTATTAAGAAATTAAATTTGGGAATGATTTTCGTTCTACTTCAGGTCAGTAAAGTTATCGACACAAGTTACTGTAAGCCCGCAGAGGGAGATAAGATATAATGCGTATTAACATTATAATAGAAAAAACTTTCGTCTCTAATTTCCATATATTTTTGTGGCATATATATTTGTATTGTGTTTGCATGTGTATAGTATATTATAGTCGTGTTATATGAAGTGATATAATTACCTGGCAAAGGTTATACCGACATCTTCTCTTAAATAAACTTTTGGAAATATTTTTTATTCAGGAAGAATCGCGTCATGCCCAGACTATGCAAGACCTCCGTCAACGTCGCGATATTTGTCTTTCACAGGCAGTAAGTTATTCAATGTATAAACTCTGTCATGCGAAGAATCTTCGACTGGCCCCCTTTAATGTAATAAGAATAGTCATGTCAGGGATTTCTAAATTGAAAAGCAATGTATAGATCTGATTTTATTTTGTATCAGCTAGTGGGCAATATATAGGTTACGTTATTACTCCGCCTGCGTATGCGCAGCGGAGTCTTAAAATGCCATGGTCTTTTTTCCTTTTCGTCGTTTTGGGCGACAGAAGTTGGCATTTCTACAGGTAACCCAAAACAACTTCATTTTTGACCGAGAAGCCCCTGGGTTACACGGTCCACGGATGACTTATGTTCATCAGTTGGCATGCAGGCGGAGTGAACGCTTTGAGCAGGCGTCTTGTTGAGTTTATTTTTATATATAGTAGATCAAGGGTGATATAAATTAAACCGTTTTATGGTAACGTTTTAAGGTAACGGCACTCATTTGTGGATTTGAAGCTAAAATTTACACATCACTATTTGACGCAAGTTTCATGAAACAACTTTGTGAGATTGGTGTTCTTGCTGAATTTGAATGTCTTCTGAGTACTTACGGTTAGTTATTAGAATTAAGAAAGGAAAGTATATCTATGTTTTTTATTTCTTTTCTTGCGAATGTACATGCACGAGTGTAACCGAAATTAATCGTAACTTCATGCATGTGTAGTCGTAATTTCTGTGGGAAGAAAATTCTTCCATTGGCATCGAATTTCAATAATATCAGCGTTGACCGCGCAAAATCTAATTGTTTCTGAAGTACACTTACATTTTACCAGCACGTATATTTGTTTAATACGAAGTTTCTGCACTTACGGTGCATGGAACTCTTTCTGTCTATTTTTTACCTCTGCGTGGAGATATATAAGAAGGGTGTTCCTTGCGATTTACACTGCATGTTTTAGCAATTCAAGTTATTGACACATGCAAATTCGCACTGGACAAACTCAGCGAAGGCTGATTAAAGCTAAATTTCAAACTGGGTGCAAAATATCCGTGACTATATAACGCATTTTTGTTCTAGTATTTGCTATTTAGCGATCCTGGTTTCAGTATTTTGCATACACTTCAACATTGCGACCATGCAAGCGTCTGCATGTTGTGGTCTGTTTTACGCCTAAATCGTTTTTAATATTTCTATTTTTTAGGTGATGAAATGGGAATGTTAGAAGACATGTCCATTGCAATACGCGATCTTTCATGTGTCAAATTTAAGGTTCTTTACCATAAATGTGACTGATCATTTACAAGCGCACTTTATTAGGATGCAGTAAAGGGACAAGGGATAACGTGAGGTTAAAGAATGAAGATTCCTCATGGGCTTATTTTGGCGATAACAAGAAAGCTAGTCCAGAAAACAGCGTCATTATGCAATGTGTTGACCAAGTCTTTAACTCTTATATCTTTCTTTATATTTCCTTAAGCGAACTTTTCATCATCTTTTTTTTCAGTTCGCTTGCTCTGATAACGAAACGATTCCCTACGTCACTGGAACAAGGTATAATACAATTGCAAGCGCACGATATCATACGGCTTTAAGGCTATGTTTGGTAGTATCCAAATTTACATCTCTCAAAAGAAGAATTGCATTGCAAGTTGCAGGAAAAATTGCACTGTGTAACAGGGCCTTTAGTATCATGCTAATTATTAAACTCCCTGACGATTTCTTTTTGCCTGTTAATAAAACAGGTGCATGGATACCGTTGCATATATAGTACATATATTTGTGTATCTTTTTTCAAGGGCTAATATTCATGTTACCATACTCCTCGAAACAGAATATTTCTGTTATTTACCCAAAGAATTGCAAGAAGGAAAATTAATACAAGTTTCTCCAGTTATTTTCACTCAAGGGATCAACGAACATGCGACTTTAGCTGAAAGGTGACTGTAATGATTTATACCGTACATCCCCATTCATGTATGATAAAACCATTGAAAGATCTTGTATAATTACACAGTATCACTCAGTAACCTCGTTTAAAGCGGGGTGCATGTTTTTTAAATTGAAACACCTTATTATCTTGTATACGTAGTATCTTCAAAGATCGCAGGCTTGATAATAGTTAATTAGTTATAACCTGGGTGTAAAACTCTTAAGATCTTACAGCAAGTATAGCTAAAAGCAAAGAACACAAAGATGAAGAGATCTAGTAAACTAGAGCTAGATAGGATCAGAGCATTCGTGTGTTTTTTGATGCTACTGCCCTGCAATACGAGTTTTACTGTTTTTCGTAAAAACACTTCCATCCATCCTATAAAACAAATAATCTTTTCTTTCGTGACGTAACCGCATATTTATTTAAAAAGGTTTGGAGACACCTCACTTCAAGAAGCAATCAACGATGAACATTTCAGTTACATACATTATACTACGAAAAATTCCGAGAACATTTCCCTGAAGATCTGGAATATGAGGTGGAAAGCCATGACAACGAGATCACCAGAATGAGTTTGCTTCTAAACGATTTCTGGCACATAGAAGATGTGCATGTGCTTAGGGTGATTATCATGTAGTTAGACGTGCGATCATCTTTGTACCAGATGAAATTCCATGTCCTTGAAGAATTGGATGATACTTTTCTTTAATTAGGATCCTATTATATCTTTCAATATTGCCAAACCGAGCATGACCAAAGCAGCTAAAAGTTTGCTTGAGTAGGATTTAGTTTCTTCGAACCTCTCCAAGGTTAGTTGCATACCACCTTTTTAAATTCTCACATCTTCTGCGATCTTACGAGGAAAGAATCCTTCAATACTTAATGGAACTATTTGTCCTTGTGCACCATCACTTTGCCCTTTTTCCTACCCATCTTGGGCAGTGTAAAGGAATGAGAACTTTATTTTGTTAATTTAGATCATTAGGACCAAAACAGTGTGCAATTAATATAGTTTACAGTACTGAAACACTAGCACGCATGTGTTAACTCCAATACGCTGCCAGGATTTAATACTGGAATTCTACAACGACTGGACTCAAACTTTTGCCTCCTACTGTATATGTATATGTATATGTATATGCATATGTATATGTATATGTATATGTATATGTATATGTATATGTATATGTGTATATGTATATGTATATGTATATATATGTATATGTATATGTATATGTATATGTATATGTATATGTATAATGTATATGTATATGTATATGTATATGTATATGTATATGTATATGTATATGTATATGTATATGTATATGTATATGTATGTATATGTATATGTATATGTATATGTATGTATATGTATTTATAAAGTATACTGAAACTTTTAGCCGCCGGCGTTGACTGCAATTACAGAATAAAATAACATTTGAAGTTTTTTCTTTGTCTGTGAAGATTTTGAACTGTTTTAATCGTTTGAAATTTCGATTTTAAACCGTTACTTAATTGCTGGCATGGTATAATGCAGCAAAATTGAACGAGCAATGTTTACCCTAGCTTTGTGATTATTTTTGTATTGAATGATGGAAACTTTAAGACTGATTTGAGTTTTGTGTCATTTCATAATATAAGTTTAGGTCAGGTTAACTCAGGAAATTGTGTACTTGGTTTGAAATAGCGAGGGGTTGCTGCATGCATGTATTTCTAGTTTAATGCGTAAATACGCTGTCACTCGTGCAGAATATCTGTTCATGTAAATCATCATTGCCATGCGTAAATACGCTTAAAATATAATAACTATTTCGTGATGCAAATGTTTTTGATTCTACACGATTAAATCGTGTCGTACGGGATGTATGGTCACATATACCCCCTATTTTATATACCGATTGAATGCATAGGAAGTTAAAGAAAGACTTTATAGCTCATTACTCCGCCTGCGTATGCGCAGCGGAGTCTTAAAATGCCATGGCCTTTTTTCCTTTTCGTCGTAGTCGTAGTTTTGGGCGACAGAAGTTGGCATTTCTACAGGTAACCCAAAACATTTTGACCGAGAAGCACTGGGTTACACGGATGAATTATGTACATCAGTTGCATCCTCGTCCCTAGGGCCTAGGCCCTGGGGACGAGGATGCATCAGTTGGCATTTAGGGAGGTTTGGGAATGATTTTGTGCAATGTTTATTTTCTTCGTGTCCTTGCGCCTCGTGTTTGAATCGACGTTCTTCCCTCGTTAAAAATATGAATGTCGAATTGAAAGAGCTTTCAGAACCATGTTCAACAACTACAAAGGTAAGTTGTTAAGATTTAGATTGTATTCATATGCTGTGGCGGTAATTGCATATTAGTATACCCAAGATTTTCTGTTTTATAGTTGATTTAGTCATTTAGTGATTCACGTTGACGTAGTGTTTTAATACAAACCAGGTATATACACGCCTAAAAAAGCTCAGGTTGATGCAATTTGAAATGAACAGGATGGAGCAATGTTGTGCCTACCACATTGTTCAGAGTTGTTATCAATATTGAACAATATTGTTGAAACTGAATCGGGTTTAACAATATTGTTCAATATTGATACAAGTGAACTGAACAATGTGGGCAGCACAACATTGCTCCATCCTGTTTTATCAACTTGCATCAACCTGAGCGTTTTACGCGCGTATAAGGTACTGTTTGCTCTCAGAAATTATACATACTACAAGTAAGCCGAAGCAAAGTAATTTTAGAAATTTTAAATTAAGTTGCCAAGTTGTGTCTTATTTCAGATTACACCATGATATTTTTTATCACAAATATAAATGTATAAATGATTACAAAGCCCGGTCGAATTGTAATCAGGACCCAACATTTTGACAGTCCAGTCTACTGTCTTCACCAGGGGTGATCTAAAGCTGGAATCGAAGCTTCTTAAATACTCAAGGGATGATGTCAATGAGACACATATATTCCTTTGGGAAATAGGCACCGTCATCCTTATTCAGAGCATGATTACTCATATTTATATGCCACTCTTCTAGGCAAAGTCTTTGACCATATCGATTGTTAGTGGTAATTACTTTAGAGTTTTCCCTTGACAGAGCACCTGTGTGACACCAAACACAAGATTGCGTGGGAAAACTTAAAGTAATTACTACTAACAATTGATACATGGTCAAAGACTTTGCCTAGAAGAGTGGCATATAAATATGAGTAATCATGCTCTGAATAGGGATGACAGTGCCCGTTTGCCAGAGGAATATATGTATGCATCTTATTGGCTGGTGACATCATCCCTTGGGTATGATGTCAGATCACCCCTGATGAAGACAGTAGACTGGACTGTCGAAACGTTAGGTCCTGATTACAATTTGACCAGGCTTTGTGATCATTTATATAAACCAGAGTAGCGAGGGATAACAGGGTTAAAAGGGATATTAAAACGGTTCCTATTAAAGGATTGATTTGCCAAACTTATAAAACCCTATTTTTGTTCTAATTTCCAGGTTTTGGTGCTCATTTGCAGGAAGTTGAAAAAAAAATTAATGTCCCTGAGTGTGAATTCCATGAATGCACATTTGAATACCAAGTCACATTCCAATACCAAGTCACATTTGAATACCAAGTCACATTTGAATACCAAGTCACATTTGAATGCCAACTTAACTTTGAATGCCAACTTAACTTTAAATGCCAACTCACCTTTGAATGCATACAATGAAGTTACAATGAATAAAGTTATATTAATTAATGAAGTTACATCAGTAAACAAAGTTAAGCAACTGAATGAAGTTACATCATTAAATAAAGTTACATCAATGAATAAAGATGCAGCAATGAATAATTTCATATTAATGAATACAAAATGTATAACAAAAAATCCCAAAAGTATGACATCCAACAGTACAAAAAGCAAAATCACCTCATTTTGTAACCTTTTGTCACCATCTGTAGTTTCCTCACCTGCAGGCGGAGTAACGCCTTGAGCAGGCGTCTTGTTAATATTAGTTTGGGCATATTTAGATTCGGCATATATAGGACATCTGAGGCGCCGTTAACAAGCGTGGTACCGATTTGCATAAAATCATACCATTCTTATCAAATTAATGAGCATTTGTTAACAATGGTTGCATAATCCCCACGCGTATAAAAATAGTTGGTAAAATCAACCAAGTCAAAGCAAAATGAACCGCAAACAAAAAGAGGCCGAAAGATCAAGAAAAAATTATTACAAAAAGAAAGAACAACTACAAAAATATATAGACTTCTATTCATACATGATGAGGGAGAACATCGGTTTCGTACTTAAATTTGAGGGAATCAAAGTTGGTACTCCTGAACAGAGGTTTTGGGACGCCATCGAGAACTTTGATATATCATTCTTGGACGAACAGTAAAAAAAAATGAAATAGACGGATCATAACGTATAATAGTGTAGTAATACAAGTATAATAATATAGACGGTTCATAACATTTAGCGTAGTAAAATTAAATGAAAAATGTCAATTCAGTCACATTGTCCTCACTTAATGATCATTAATCCAGTAAGAGAGATAATTTAAAATGGGCTGGTAATCAGAAATGCCTGAACTTCGCCTCAAATCCATCAGAAAGTTAAGAGTTGCCTCACGGTCTCTCTTGAGGTTTTCAAAATGTTTTGCTGCGTACTCGTTATAATCCAATCTCATCACACGGATAGCCTCAATAAATTCTCTCCTTGCCGAAACACCTGATCAACGGCCTCCAAACCATGCATCTCCCATCTTTTTTCTTCCGACAACATTATACATTCGTGTTTCCTCTGACTAGGACTATCGAACTCACAACCTCTACACCTCTCTTTGCAAATTTTTCCAACCTTGCTGGAAACAGCCTCTGCAAATATCGCGTCCATCAAATGACATAAGTTCCAAACTTCCGACGGTTCAAATTCACCCATAGTTAAACTGCCCGCGCTGAATATCTGCTCTTTTCCTTGGGAAGAATCCATGATAAGAAACGCTTCTCGAAATGAAATTGCACGAAAAACCATATCCTTTATTTATACCGTTGAAGAATATTTATATCTTTTAAGTCCAACCCTACGTGTTTACGCCACTCTCTCGGTAAAGTCCAACCCTACGTACTTACGCTATCTTCTGGGTAAAGTCCGACTCTACATTATCCCATTCTACGTATTTACCTATTATTATCCATCGTGAACTTCCTGTATTGCATTCACGCGTACCCCTATAGTTATGTTCTATAAACGTCGGGTTATAACTGTGCTAAATCGTTCGCTATGGCTCGCCAAAATGATATCGTCGCTGTCATGGACATGGATGGGTTTCGAGTTGGAAGTGAATTCCGCTGCAAGGAGCTTGGTATGATCAAAGTGGGAGATACCTACGGGCAATCCTTTTTCTTCGATATTGGGCTTCGTTGGTCGGACCTAACCGAAAAAGACCAGAAGGCGTGCAAGCTCGTGCAAAAGAAAATTCACAAACTGTCGTTTGGGGTGCCGCGGGGTGTCAAGACATTCGATATCTCGCAGTTGGAAGCAATCGTGGAGAACTTCTACAGAAGAATAAGAAAGAATCCAAACTCCGCGATTGCCTACAAAGGCGGGATAGTTGAAAGGGATCTCTTAACAAAACTAAGAATCCCTTCAATTAATTTGGAATGCCTTGGTTGTCCCAAGGCAGATAAATTATTTGATCAGCTGGGCTGGTTGGAGACCTGCAGGAACCACTTGGATGTCTGGGCGTATCAACACTGCGCAAAAGTTGAGGTTGAGGCCTTCGCGATGTGGCTGGAGAAGATGTAATGCAAGAAAAGAAGAAAAACGGTTCGTAAACGAAATTTCGATTCTATTGAGAACTTCATTCTAATCATAAAAACAATATTTTCTTCATCACTGAACTAAATCGTTACTGTTCTTCATACGCATTTCTAGTGTATCGTTTGTTTTACCATATGGATACCTATCTTGGATGAAAGTCAAACGGTTTATTCGAATAATTTGGCGCGCGTCTCAGTGATATTAAACCCCGTGTTAGTGCGATTGAAATGCACAAGTACACACGCATCGATTGGAGAACCACGCTCCGTACCGATCATAGACAAGAATTGAAGCGAAGAGTGTTTTATTTGCTGTAAAAATGAAAGTAGCTGACTTAATCTTTTATTGGGGAGAAGATGCCGTGCACCCAATTATCTACATGACCTTATCCAGCTTTGAGAACAAAATCTTATCCACGCTGGTAGAAGACGAAAACGAAAAGACTTTCTTTCTCAGTATTTTTCACTATTTTCGCTACGGATGCCAAAGAAACTATACGTCTGATATATGTATATGCTTTAGTTGAATATCCTCTTTGATGCTTCATGTATATAGTGACCTTCGAACACCGACAAAAAATCGTTTCATGGGTAGATTAGAATTGAGATTGGGATAGTTCTTTTAATCACGGTTAAGCACGGGGTTCTATCATTTCACTGGTTTCTATATCGTCCTCTTTAGTAGCATGTTTAGTAGGAAAAATATCGCTAAGGTTCGTTGAAATTACCACAACATGATTTTGTGTCTGAAATTTCGTTGCAATTCGCGGTGAATTTCTTGGCGAATTTTTTGGTTTTGACTAATATTTCAAAGTGGTTATTCAATAAATATATAACAATCACACAACTGCAAGTTACTAAATGTTCCACGGCTTAACTTCACATCATCATCAAGCCGAATGGACGCAGAGCCTGGTGCAGTGGCCTGGTGTCGTCATAGTTCAAACAGCGCCTGCGCGAGTCACATGATTGTGCATAATTTTTGCCATAAATACCATTTTCTTAAGTTAAACCAAAACCAAGGTGCGTGTGACAGTCCTGCGATTAGTCTATAATTACATAATTTTCCATACTGATAGCAAACTAATTGTGAATAGTCTACATCAAGCATTACGATAAAAGTCAGAGCGTATGATAGATATCTGTATATATAAAATCACAACATGGTCTTCACTCACTTACATATTACTAAGAATCACGGTTAAAATGCTGATTGACATATGAAAACCCTTTGAATTGAGTCTGATCAATAGAAGCCAGTAAAGCTTTGTCTGTTGGCGTTAGTTTAGGCGCTTCAGCAGTGAAGTCGGCATCAAAATATTCTACATCTCGTGGTGAACGCTGTTGAGAACGAAATACAAGTGTTGGGAAAGGTATGAAGAGGAATCAGGCGTAAACGAAGTAGTTTCTTGTGAAAACGATCGCAAAGAACGGTTTAAGTGCAGAAAAAGTTAAACATCGAGTACAAACAAAAACAAAAGTAATATACTCAAATACCTTTTTATCACATTCACGAAAATGCGAATGTAAAACACTAGCGTAGAAAAAAAATACTTACAATGCTTGGTTTAAACGGAGCTTCAATTTGTCTTGCTTCTAACTGTCTCCAATTCAGTTTGGAGAAAAACTCGTGTTTTCGTATATTTCCATTGCTGCCCTCTTTGTAACCAAGTCTGTCGCCAACGTTACGCTCCAACAACTGAAAACATTTATAGGCGCATGCGACGTTATTGCATGGCTTTTAGGGAAAATTTTCCTAAAATCTCATATTTCAGCAATCTTTGTTTCAATTTGCTTCTAGATTGTGTGATGCCTTTGACGACTTTCAATGCGAAATTGGTCATAAAATGTTAAATCTTTTCTAGTGAGAGAAAACCCTGGGAAAAGCTGTTCAGTTCTGTTCGTCCCTGGGAGAAGTTTGTAGCAAGATCAAGTTGTCAGTCCCTGGGAGGACTTTGTAGCAAGCTTAAGTTTAATAACAAAAATCTTGAGTTTGCAAGATGGTGTTATATTCGGAGTTTGTGTCGCTTAATATTACATCAAATCATCCGCTGGTAAAGGACAATGATACAGCATATAGAAGTTGTACGATTAGATCACGTCAATACGAAGTAATTCAGGATAATGCAATTGAATACGTCAGTTAGAAGTGAAGTCACTGAATGACCCAAACGAATGTCCAATCTTACCTGGACCATACAAGATACGGCACTTTGTGAGACCCACTTTGGATAATGAACTTTATCACGACATATCGAATCAAAAAGATCTTCTTCATCCTCGCCAGCAAACGGAGACTAAAGGTAACCAGATTGATTTGTAATATATAACTTTCAGTAAAGAAACATTAGAAGCTATTACCTTAAAATTTATTAAACTTAGCTTAACATTTACATATCTACTTGCACAGAAAAATTCAAATTTTTATTCACGCACTCAAGCATGCACAGTTCCGATTTTAGCGACCTTATTTCATTCAACTTAGGCCTAAATCAAAGTCTCAGTTATTCGCCATTTGTGAATGTCATATTAATATGATGAGTATCATTTGCTAACCTGCCCAATCAACATTTCATAGAGCAAAACACCAAGTGACCACCAGTCCACTGAAGCATCGTATTTTTGACCTTTCAAAATCTAAAACAAAAAATAAAGGTAAACTACAACGACGGAACATTTTATTTCACTCCATATTACTCGCGCATGCGCCTCTCGAAAATAATGTTCATATAACTTGTGTCGGGCCGAGGAAAAAATCCAAAAAATTAACAATGAAATTAAAGTTTCATAGCAAGATGTGATCATTTATAACAAGAATAAAGGCAAACCTCTGGCGCAATATAATCTGGAGTGCCACAAAATGTTGACGTTTTGTTTCCATCCAGTATTTTCTCCTTGCACATGCCGAAGTCAGCGATCTTTATGTGACCTTTTGAGTCCATTAGAACATTGTCCAATTTTAAATCTCTGCAAGACAATGAAGTACAATCAAGACAACGAAAACATCATTGTCAAACCGATAAAAGTCTGCAAGCAGTTTGCACTTCATCAAGAGTATTTAATTTACCAAGGAAAGTTTAACTTCGATCAATGATAGACTGATCAAAAAGACTGACCTATATATGATTCCAAGACTATGTAGGAACTCCAAGCCACAAACAATTTCAGCAGTATAGAAACTGGAAAAAATAAAGCATGATAGTTACAGCTGACTACTCAACTTTATTACACCTGCGTTAGGTTCAACATTTCAACACTCACCATGAACGATAGTTATCAAACTTGCCCGCAACTTGGATGTGGAACATGAGATCACCTCCATTCACATATTCCATGACAAAGAATAAGTGTTCCTGCAACAAAAATGACAGGTTAAACTTAAAAACGTTTCCACCATCTCTTGTTATACGTTTGCAGCCTTCTTGTACCTTGGACTGGAAGGCACAAATGATGGAAGTTAAAAATGGATGTCGACTTGCGATGCTCAGAACTCTTCTCTCAATCATTGTGCATTCCACATCGTCATCTTCTAAAACAACATCTTTTTTCAAAGCCTTGATAGCGAATACTTGACCGGTGCTTTTTAATTCTGATAACAGGACCTGGTTAAAAAATAAACAATATCAATGACAAAGGCTTGACTAACAGTATGTCAGATATAGTTGACCTGGGAATAAGGTGATCTCTGCAACATGTTGATGTCCCACCGTAGTCAAGCTATTTTTTTTTAGCTTTCCCGGTTCGTAGTGCAGAGTAGCACCATCACTATCACGTCATTTTGTATATGAATGTTAGGCAGAGTAAAATGATATAAAAGGACGACTCATGAACGAGTTTGGTTTCTCGTCCACAAGCAGTGAATGAAGAACATCAACATTACATCTGTAATGCTATTGCTACAGCTGTTAAAGCAATTTGATTTAAGAGCATGATTCAAAGTGCTGAATGAAAGATAAGTTATTTGCTTCACCTTTCCAAAGCTTCCTTTACCAAGTACTTTAAGAAAAGTGAAATCTTGCAGCGTGTATTTCTTGCTAGGTTTGCTAACACTACTTGATCTCGGTGGAGGCCTCGGTGCCTCAGCCTGCCACATTTCCTCGTATTCATCAGCTATCTTTTCGTATTGTTTCTCCAAGATTGCGTCGTCGAAACTTGCAACTGATGGAGCAGAGGATTCATGGGTGGGTGATGGTGGCAACTGACTCAGTCGTCTTTGTTTATCAGCCTGTGATAATGAAACAGCATTGCTTGATTACTTGTTTTAATCTTGCTAAATAATGCAGCTACTGAAGGTCTATCTATGCACATACTACCATCCCAGCGATATACAACTAGCTTTACCTATTGTGTACAACTTGAGACCATATATTTACATAAACATCCACTTACATTAGCTTGTCCAAGGGCTTCAGAAAATGCTTTTTGATTAATTCCACACAAATTTGCAACATGTTTTTGACATTTGTGATGACAGTTCATACCACAAGCTAAATACACAAAGATGTTGCTCGGCATTGTAGAAAACAGCATATATGGAATCAGAACAAGGGTATAAAAAAATTTTATCAATTTTCCATTGCAGGAAAATATTCTACCTGTCTTAACTAATATGAATGTGTTACCAAAGCGACTAGAATAGTTAAGGTTTTTATTTTTGAACAGCTTTTTACCTTCACATTTTAATCCTTGTCTAAATAGCCCATAAAGCATGGAACCACAGTGGTCACAGAAAGTGGGACTCAAGTAGGTGGTGACCTTGAATCTGTGAGGAATGTCAATCTTAAACCTTTCTTTCAGTTTCTGCAAATTTTGAATGGTAATATCAATATTGATTTTATTGAATGAGCAGAATTTGGATGATCAGAATTACAAGTTTTGAACGGGGTGGGTAGTATGTAGTATGTTTTTAAAGTGGTGGTTACTAGTGTGTTATCACAGCAGTACAGATAATGGAGGAGTACTTTTTCAGCAGTCAGCAAGGGTACCAATTTTCAATTCAATTGACTGTGGATTTTAGTGAAGCAAAGCAAAAGGGCTAGCTAGTTA